>NC_135979.1:4195008-4198005 GCF_053455715.1 Rhinoraja longicauda | reverse complement strand
AATCCACTGACGTGGAAAGTCCCAGCTACTGCTGACAGATAGTGGAAGGTTTTTAACCTTGAGGTTGCTGCCAGCTGAGGGCAGGCGTGAATTAATTTTGCAACCAAGGACACCTCTGATGTTACCGCCTCGCAAATTAGTCAATAATTCAACTAAGAAACATTGTCAAACATGCCACGGAAATGTAACAATAAAACAAAATCACAAAAAGATATTGGAAATCACAATAAGAAAAAACAAACGTTGAAAAACTCCCAGCCCATAACTTCATAAGTTCTAGGAGCAGAATTAGCCCATTCAGCCATCGAGTCGACACCCCCCATTCAATCATGGCTGATCTATCTTTCCCTCTCAACCCCATTCTCCTGCCCTCTCTTTTATCCACCTCTATAAGATCACCCCTCATCCTCCTGTGTTCCAGGGAATAGAGTCCCAGCCTACTCAACCTCTCCCTATAGCTCAGACCCTCGAATCCTGGCAACATCCTCGTAAATCTTCTCTGCACCCTTTCCAACTTGACAACATCTTTCCTCTAACACGGTGCCCAGAGTTAGGCCATTCGGCCCATCAAGACTACTCCACCATTCAATCATGGCGGGCCCATCTTTCCCTCTCTAAGTGTGACCTCTGCAACATGACTTCCCAGCTTCTGTACTCAATACTCAGACTGATGAAGGCCAATGTGCCAAGAGCCTTCTCGACCACCCTCTCTACCCGCGATGCCACCTTCAAGAAACCATGCACCCACAATCCTAGATCTCGAAGATAGACACAAAAAGCTGGAGTAACTCAGCGAGGACGGGCAGCATCTCTGGAGAGAAGGAATGGGTGACCTTTTGGGTCGAGACCCTTCTTCAGGCTGCGACATCCCTTTGCTCTACAACACTTCCCAGAGCCTCCGCTGTCACGCTGTGAAAACGGAGAGGATGAGACGGAGTTTCTTCCCACAGGCCATCAGGACTGTTAACTATTACAACTCAGGGACTAAATTTCGTCTTTTCTGTATTCACTTTAATTCATATGCTGTAACTGTAATTCTTTTTTTTGTTGACAATCCGCAGGCGTTGCCACTTTCATTTCACTGCACATCGTGTATGTGTATGTGACAAATAAACTTGACTTGACTTGCATTCAACGTGTCGGGCCTGTCATATTAGGCTTTCCGAAATGCAAGACAATTCAACGCACCATTGCTCTGCGTTAAATTCCATCACCCATTCCTCAGCCCAACAGGCCAACCAATCAAGAGCCTGCTGCACATTTTTGACAACCATCTTGGTCCTCCCAAGAATTCCCAGCAGGCATCCCTGTCTTCAGGGTGGGCTGATGGTGAAAACTAGAGGGGGGCAATAGTTTAAAGAGTGTTTAATCCCTCGCAACACTGACAACAAACTGCCTGAGATTCCTATCGCTGCTGCCAAGGAGGGAATCACATTCCACGGTGTGCCTTTCCCCACAATCTGAAACTCGTAAATCACAGGCAGTTGGCGTTGCTGTTGGTAACTGTTGAGTCTCTCTGTCCTTTCATCTGTAAAGGAGCCAGACTGAACTTTCAGCCAAACTATCCTGGATTCCTGCATCCTGCTGTTATTTCTAAATCTGACCATTTACTCATGGGATCATTGAAAGAGAAGAGAGACACAAAAAGCCGGAGTAACTCAGCGAGGACAGGCAGCGTCTCTGGAGAGAAGGAACGGGCGACGTTTCGGGTCGAGACTGAAGAAGGGCCTCGACCCGAAACGTCACCCGTTCCTTCTCTCCAGAGATGCTGCCCGAGCCCGCTGAGTTACTCCGGCTTTTTGCGTCTGCCTTCGGGTTTAAACCAGCACCTGCAGTTCCTTCCTGCACGAATCATTGGAAGATACAGCCCTGAAACAGGCCCTTCGGCCCGCCGGGTCCACACCCACCATCGATCACACGTTCACACTCGTTCCACGTTATCCCACTTTCACATCCACTCCCTACGCACTAGAGGCAATTTAAGTCCATCTTACGCAATAGAGGAAGTTCAGAGCCAAGAGTGATTTACTGTCAAGTGTCCCAAACTGGAATAATGAGATTCTTACTTGCAGCAGCACAACTGAATATGTAAACATAGTACACTGTGACCAATATCATTAATGAAGTTCAGTATCTTACTACACCAAAATAGTGCAAAAAGGCAAAACCAGTGCCTCCAAGTCAAGTAGTCAGTTTAGTTTAAAGTCCCGTGTACCTAGGGATGCCAACTGTCCCGTGTTAGCCGGGACATCCCGTATTTTGGGCTAGATTACGGCCCTTGTCCCGTATTAGTAGGGTTGCCAACTTCCTCACTCCCAAATAAGGGACAAAGGGTGACGCCACCGCCCCGCATGACATCACCCAGCCAGCGGCCATGTGCTCCCGCTCTACCAACGGCGGCCGCCTGAGAAACTCAGCGGGACAGGCAGCATCTCTGGAGAGAAGGAATGGGTGACGTTTCGGGTCGAGACCCTCCTTCAGAAGACTGAATCTTCAGAAGCATTTTGTGTCTATCTGCGGTATAAACCGGCATCTGCAGTTCCTTTCTGCGCCTTTAGATACATCTAGATACTAAAACTCTCGTTTGTTTGTTTGTTTGTTTGTTCCTGAACTACAGCCAAAACGGTGCACGATACCGCGACAATCTTAGGCCCACCTTATTCACCGTCGTCCCTTTGGTGCTGATGGAAGACGTTTCATTGAAATCGGTGTTATACTTTAAAAGTTATTCACATTTTAAAAGTTTAAATCTATCTCCTAGGGAGGGAAGTGGGAGGGAGGGTGGTGGAGGGAGGGAGAGGGAGGATAATGGGGGGGGTTGAGAGGGATGGAGTGGTGGGAGGGAGGGAGGGGGACAGGGAGGATAATGAGGGGGAGGGGAAGGGGGTGGAGGGAGGGAGAGGATAATGGGGGGGGTTGAGAGGGATGGAGTGGGGGGGAGGAAGGGAGAGGGGGAGGATAATGAGGGGGAGGGGAAGGGGGTGGAGGGAGGGAGAG
>NC_135979.1:4142508-4190008 GCF_053455715.1 Rhinoraja longicauda | reverse complement strand
ACCACACATGCACGAGGGAAATGCAGGCGCTGGTTAGAAACCGAAGACAGGCACAAAAAGCTGGAGTAACTCAGGGGGACGGGCAGCATCCCTGGAGAGAAGGAATGGGTGACGTTTCAGGTCGAGACCTTTCTCAAAACTATTAAACAGATTTATTCACAGAAGCAAAATGTACAGCAAGTGACCATGGCCCCTGCTATATATAATCCACCGCGGGGGATTCTAATGGAGGTTACCGTAGATTAAAGGAAAAACCAGACTTCCAAGACTTAACTCTTTTCCGCAGAAGCATCGGAAAGAGAATCAGGTCTTTGAGGGACGTAGCACGAGCTCGAAGCTTAATGCTTTCCCAGAGTGTGTGTGGAAACAGCTAGTACGTTGGGGATCGATAACGCTACTCCAGTGTTGTGTTCACACCATGTTAACCTCGACTGACAAGGCCAAGATTATCAACTTTTTCAGTTTGCCAACATTCCAGGAATGGGGATGGCCTGCAGTTTACTCAGTCACACAGTCACACAGTCACAACGGCACAAAACAGGCCCTTCGGCTCAACCTGCCCACGCCGACCAACATGCCTCATCTCTATACACTAAAACTCTCGTTTGTTTGTTTGTTTGTTTGTTTGTTCCTGACCTACAGCCAAAACGGTACACGATAGTGCAACAATCTTACGCCCACCTTACTCACTGTTGTCCCTTTGGTGCTAATGGAAGAAGTTTCATTGAAATCGGTGTTATATTTTTGAAGATATTCACATTTTAAAGTTTAAATTGCTTTACAGCGAATGCAGCGCCGGAGACTCAGGTTCGATCCTGACTACAGGTGCTGCACTGTAAGGAGTTTGTACGTTCTCCCCGTGACCTGCGTGGGTTTTCTCTGAGATCTTCGGTTTCCTCCCACACTCCAAAGACGTACAGGTATGTAGGTTAATTGGCTGGGTAAAATGTAAAAATTGTCCCTAGTGGGTGTAGAATAGTGTTAATGTGCGGGGATCGCTGGGCGGCACGGACTTGGAGGGCCGAAAAGGCTTGTTTCCGGCTGTATAGATATGATATGATAAATCTATCTCCTAGGGAGGGAGGGGAAGGGGGGAGGGGAAGGGAAGAGGGGAGGGGAAAGGGAAGGGGTGGGGGAAGGGAAGGGATGAGGGAGGGGGGGGGGGGGAGAGGAGAGGGTGCTACACCAACGCAGGAGAGGTTTGGGCCCAACGGGTCCACTTGGTCTAGTCTACACTAATCCCAGTGATTGAGGCAGATATGATAGTGGTATATAACAGGCCTTTGTATGCCTGCGTTTGGCCCATATCCCTCACAGGTCATAAGGAATTGAATTTGGCCATTTGGCCCATCGAGTCTACTCCGCCATTCAATCACGGCTGATCTCTCTCCCCCTTCTAACCCCATTCTCCTGCCTCCTCCGCCATAACCTCTGATCCCTGTACCGTAATGGGAGGGTTGCAAAACTTCCTTGCTCCTCAAGGGGGGGGGGGCAAATGGTGACAACACCGTCCGCCATTGGTGGAGCGGGAGCACGTGGCAGCTGGCTGGGTGAGGTCACGTGGGGCGGGAGGGCGGTGAGGTCACCTCGTCCCATATTTGGGAGTGGGGAAGTTGGCAACCCTATGTGTACCTGTCCAGGTGTCTCTTCAATGTTGGGATCAGTACCCCCCTCAACCACTCCTCCAAAGAGTTTGTTGGGTCATTGACACTGGGGGGGAAAAAACAGCGTATTGTCCCTCGTGCGTGTAGGATAGAGCTGGTGTGCGGGGATCGCTGGGCGGCGTGGGGTTTGCTGTATCTGTAAACTAGACCTGCCACCTTCGATTGGTGGGGATGGTTAACGGGAACTAGAAGTGGCTGACAGCTTGTGGCAATCTGGAATCAACCCTCAAGTACAAGATGGCCGCCCATGCAGGCTGGAGTCTGTTGGAATCATGTTAGTTCATGGCCCATTCACCGTGTAGAGCAGGGCTTGATGACTTGTTTGAAGAAGGATCATTTCGAGATTAAAAGGTCAGGCGGGCTGCAGACTGTGCCTGACTAGGGCAACACCCTGAAAATTATGTCTTATCTTGTTCGTGAATCTTGTGCAAACAGTTTCCTCTCACTCCGGTCGGCAGCAGGCAAACGCACCCTTTCCACTCCTTCTGCAGACTGATCTCACAGAACATAGAACAGTAGCACAGCGCGGGCGGCACGGTGGAGCAGCGGGTAGAGCTGCTGCATCACAGCGCCAGAGACCCGGGTTCCATCCTGACTACGGGTGCTGTCAATAGACAATACACAATAGACAATAGGTGCAGGAGGAGGCCATTCAGCCCTGCGAGCCAGCACCGCCATTCAAAGTGATCATGGATGATCATTCTCAATCAGTACCCCGTTCCTGCCTTCTCCCCATACCCCGTGACTCCGCTATCCTTAAGAGCTCTATCTAGCTCTCTCTTGAATGTATTCAGAGAATTGGCCTCCACTGCCTTCTGAGGCAGAGAATTCCACAGATTTACAACTCTCTGACTGAAAAAGTTTTTCCTCATCTCAGTTCTAAATGGCCGACCCCTTATTCTTAAACTGTGGCCCCTGGTTCTGGACTCCCCCAACATCGGGAACATGTTTCCTGCCTCTAACGTGTCCAACCCCTTAATAATCTTATATGTTTCAATAAGATCTCCTCTCATCTTTCCAGTGTATACAAGCCTAGTCCCTCCAGTCTTTCAACAAACGACAGTCCCGCCATTCCGGGAATTAACCGAGTGAACCTACGCTGCATTCTGTCTGTACGGAGTTTGTACGTTCTCCCGTTGACCTGTGTGGGTTTTCTCCGGGTGCTCTGGTTTCCTCCCACACTCCAAAGACCTCCAGGTTTGTTGGTTAATTGGCTTGGTATAAATGTAAATTGTCCCTAGTGTGTGTGTGTGTGTGCGTGTGTGTGTGTGTGTGTGTGTGTGTGTGTGTGTGTGTGTGTGTGTGTGTGTGTGTGTGTGTGTGTGTGTGTGTGTTTGATGGTGTTAATGTGCGGGGATCGCTGGTCGTGGCAGACTCGGTGGGCCAATTAAGTGCCAGTTTCAGCCCTGTATCTCAAAACCAAACTAAAATCTAAACTAAACAAGGGTACAGACAAAATGTTTTGCAAAGGGAACTGCAGATGCTGGCTTAAATCGAAGTTACAAGGTGCTGGAGTAACTCAGCGGGTCAGGCAGCATCTCTGGAGAACAGGGAGAGGTGACGTTTCTGTTCAGGAGCCGGGCTAGGGACTGATTGTGGGGGGGGTGGGGGGGGGAAGCTGGAAGAGAGGAAGAGGCAGGACAAAGCACGGGAGTAACAGGTGGACACAGGCAAGCAGGGTTCCGATGGGCAGATGGTTGCAACAAAGGGCAGAGATTTAAGCACAAGAACAGGCCATTCGGCCCACAATGTCTGTGCCGAACATCACGCCCCGATCAGCTCTAATCCACCTGCACATAATCCACATTCCTCCATTCCCTGCTTATCCATGAGCCCATTAAAACACCACTATCGTATCTGCCTCCTCCACCACCCCTGGCACCACGTTCCAGGCCCCCACCACCCTCTGTGTAAAAAACCTGCCCCACACATCTCCTTCAAACTTTGCCCCTCTCACCTTAAAGCTATTCCCTCTCATATTTGACGTTACCAGCCTGAGAAAAATGTTCTGACTGCTGACCCTGTCTATGCCTCTCGTCATTTTATTTACACTGCACCCTTTAATCCAGGCACTGGTCAGATGTTAGAGATTGGAGAGAGAGATCCAGCATGGAGTCAGGCCCCTCAGCCAGAGTTGCCAACGTTCTCACTCAGTCCCGTACGGGACAGACCAATTTAGCCCAAAATACGGGATGTCCCGGCTAATGCAGGACAGTTGGCAACCCCACTTGTCCACCAAATCCACGTGTGATCCAAAGTCAGGCATAACTCAGCGGGTCAGGCAACACCTCTGGAGAAAAAGGAATTGGTGATATTTCGGGTCGGGACCCTTCTGCAGAAGGTGGTCTCCCCAGGACCGCTGAGTTACTCAGAGTCGTAGTCAATGAGTCATCGCGGACTGGGCGGACTGAAGGTAGGCCCGGGGGCACTGCAGGCCCGGGGGCACTGCAGGCCCGGGGGCACTGCAGGCCCGGGGGCACTGCAGGCCCGGGGGCACTGCAGGCCCGGGGGCACTGCAGGGCCGGGGGCACTGCAGGCCCGGGGGCACTGCAGGCCCGGGGGCACTGCAGGCCCGGGGGCACTGCAGGCCCGGGGGCACTGCAGGCCCGGGGGCACTGCAGGCCCGGGGGCACTGCAGGCCCGGGGACACTGCAGGCCCGGGGACACTGCAGGCCCGGGGACACTGCAGGCCCGGGGACACTGCAGGCCCGGGGACACTGCAGGCCCGGGGACACTGTAGGCCCGGGAAGCCGCCATTGGTGGAGCGGGAGCACGTGGCCGCTGGCTGGGCGAGGTCACATGGGACGCGGGGCGGTGACGTTACCTTGTGCCGTATTTGCGAGTGAGGAAGTTGGCAACCCTAATCACAAGAGTTGGCAGGTTGAAGCGATTGTTTTGACCTCTTCATTTTTTGAGCTGCGAGACGTAACACACACCAGCAGGTGACCACACCCACAGCATCCCGGAGAGAGAGAGAGAGAGAGAGAGAGAGAGGGAGGGAGAGAGAGAGAGGAGCACGGGTGCTGAGCTGGGCAGGCCTGGACAAGGCCAGGATGCAGTGTAAAGTAATGTGATCCATGGACATAAGACCAGACGCTGCAGAAAGCTCGAGGGCCCCGAAAATATGAGGCAGACAAAGGCAGAGGGGAGGAAAGCCCGAGAAATATAGCAGAACCTTTTAATGTGGTGACAAATTAAAGGCCCTGAGTGCTGGAGTAACTCAGCGGGTCGGGCAGCATCTCTGGAAAAAAAGGATAGGCAACATTTCGGGTCGGGGTCCTTCCTCAGACTGAAGAAGGGTCCTGACCCAAAACGTCCTCTATTCAGATTCTCCAGAGATGCTGCCTGAGCCGCTGAGTTACTCCAGCTTTTTTGTGTCTATCTTCGGTTTAAACCACCATCTGCAGTTCCTTCAGTCTGAAGAAGGGTCTCGACCTGAAACATCACCCATTCCTTCTCTCCAGAGATGCTGCCTGACCCGCTGAGTTATCGGAGCAGTGTGTGTGTCTTTTGTTTATATATAGACCAGCATCTGCAGTTCCTGGCTTCTACTTGCTTCATTTTTGTGGCTTGGTTCGAAATTTGTCTGATAAAGCTCCAGTGAACGGCTTCCGCCAACTTTATTCCATTAAAGGCATTAAAGTGTTGCTCACGTAACTGAAGCACATACACAGCCCGCCACTAACGTATTCTCGTGGTGCCTTGCACTTTGTATCTCTGCTTTTAGTTCTCCAAGGTTGACTTTGGCAGATCATGGAGACCACAGGATTTCTGCACAGGTTTCCACGCTAACCCAGCTCCACTCTCCCCACCCCCCCCCCCTCCTCCTCGCTCCTCATCTCCCAGTCTTCCTCCCCTCCTCCTCCCCACCCCCCTCCTCCTCCCCACCCCCCCCCTCCTCCTGTCCCTTCCTCCCCCTCCATCCCCTCCATCTCCTCCTCTCCGTCCACCCCCCTCCCTCCCTCTCCCCTTCCCCCTCCTCCCTCTCCCTCTCCCCTTCATCCCCCCCTCCTCTCCCCTCCCACCCCCCACCCTGCCTTCCTCCCCCCCTCCCCTCCCCCCCCTCCTGCCTTCCACCCCCCCTCCTGCCTTCCTCCCCCCCTCCCTCTCTGATGAGATCAATACACCATCCTGCTCATTGCTCTGACCACTGGATTGAACTAAACGGTTGCCCCTTCACTGACCTGCAGGATCACTTAAATATATTGGAATTCAAATTGATTTGCCTCGTCGTAGACTGATACTGATTGCAGTACAGAGCTCATACGGTCAGACGTGATAGGAGCAGAATTAGGCCATTCGGCACATCAAGTCTACGCCATTCAATCACGGCTGGTCTATCTCTCCCTCCTAACCCCATTCTCCTGCCTTCTCCCCATAGCCCCTGACACCCGCACTAATCATGAATCTATCCATCTCTGCCTTCTGCGGCAATGAATCCCACAGATTTCATAAATAAATTCCTCCTCATCTCCTTCCGAAAGGAACGTCCTTTAATTCTGAGGCTGTGCCCTCTGGTCCTAGACTCTCCCACTAGTGGAAACACCCTCTCCACATCCACTCTATCCAAGCCCTTCACTATGCTGCAAGTTTCAAAGAGGTCCCCCCTCATCCTTCTAAACTCCAGCGAGTACAGGCCCAGTGCCGACAAACGCTCATCGTGCGTTAACCCACTCATTCCTGGGATCATTCTCGCTGGGCAAAAGCATCTGAGGATTCAGTGGGATATTCAGTTGTGCAGGTCAACATTTACCACGTTCAAACTGCATCCATTTTGAGAGAAATGGAAAATATTTTCACGGCTCCACCTTAAAGAAAAGTCCAAAAGCTTTGCCCCGTGACCTGGCCAACGTTTATCCCTTAATCAGCATTGTGGAACTTCTCAGATTATCCAAGCTTTATCAAGCTCATGGATGTATGGGAGCTGGCTGTAAATGTGGGCTGCTTCCAACACTGAGTTACTGTAGAGTTGGTCTTGGCATTATGTCCATCACAGACATTGTGAGCCAAATGGCCTGATCCTGTGCTGTACTGTTCGGCATTTCTGGCCAACTGGAGGGTGGCGCAGCGGTAGAGTTGCTGCCTCACAGCGTCAGAGACCCGGGTTCCATCCCGACTAAGGGTGCTGTCAGTACGGAGTTTGTACGTTCTCCTTGTGATTGCGTGGGTTTTCCCGGGTGCTCCGGTTTCCTCCCACACTCCTAAGACGTGCAAGTCTGTAGGTAAATTGCCGTCGGTAAAATTGTAAATTGTCCCTAGTGCGTGTGGGATAGTGTTAGTGTGGAGGAATCGCTGGTCGGTGTGGACTCGGTGGGCCGAAGGGCTGTATCTCTAAACTAAACTCAACAAAACTAGACCAGTGGACAAAGCAGCCAGAAATCTCAGCACCTGATCAAGGCCCAACTTGAGTAACAGTTTACTGCTACATATGACAGCAGAGGGTGGTGAATCTGTGGGATTCATTGCCGCAGAAGGCTGCAGAGGCCAAGTCAGTGGACAAAGATAGATAGATTCTTGCGTAGGAAGGAACTGCAGATGCTGGTTGAAACTGAAGATAAGACCCAAAATGCTGGAGTAACTCAGCGGGACAGGCAGCATCTCTGGAGAGAACCTTCTTCAGACTGAACAAGATAGATTGTTGATTAGTGCGGGTGTCAGGGGTTATGGGGAGAAAGCAGGAGAATGGGGTTGAGAGGGAGAGATAGATCAGCCACAATTGAAGGGCAGAGAGAACTGGATGGGCTGAATGGCCTGATTCTGTTCCAATCACTTGTGAACTGACACCTGCCCACTGGATTCCACACACCCTCCTCACACCTCTCCTCTGTCAGTAATTGTGTAGCAGCTGTAAAAACACTCTGCTCTGCAGTCATGTACCAAACTACAAAGAACATGGTCTTGAATAATTACCAGCCTCTGAAGTCTGTGAGCCAGCTATTATGTTTTGGCATGGATGTCTCCCTCCCTGGTCTGAGGGTTGCAGAGACAGACGCGTGTTATCTGGAACTTGTCTAAACTGGGAAATAGCTTTACTGCAGCCTAGCCTACCCTAATTTGGTTAAGTTTCGAGATAGTTTCAGGGCATTGAGAACCAGAGGGCATAGGTTTAAGGTGAGGGGAGGAAAGATCTAATAGGAACCCGAGAGGTCACCTTTTCACGCAAAGGGTGGTGGGTGTATGGAACGAGCTGCCGGAGGAGGTAGTTGAGGCAGGGACTCTCGCAACCTTTAAGAAACAGGGTACATGGATAGGACGGGTTTAGAGGGCTACGAGCCAAACGCAGGCAGGTGGGACCAGTGTAGTTGGGGGCAATTTACAACTTTTGCCGAAGCCAATCAACCTACAAACCTTGGCACGGGTTCACTCCGGATGCTCCGGTTTCCTCCCACATCCCAAAGACGTGGGGGTTTGTGGGTTAATTGGACCTCTGTAAATTCCACTGGTGTGTAAGGAATGGATACGAAAATTGGGATAACATGAAACTAGTGTGAATGGGTGATGGTCAGTGTGAAGTCAGTGGGCCGAATGGCCAGTTTCCATGCTGTATCTTTCAGACTTTGTATTTATTTCAGTTATGCAGCCTGTCCTGCAGTACTTCACTTTATCCAAAATCCTGCATATATTACAAATACTCGATGGTGGTTCTCTTTAAAAGTAAGTCTCAATCACAATTTGAGTTGCCAACTGTCCCGTATCAGCCGAGATATCCCGTATTTTGGGCTAAATTGGTTTGTCCCGTATTAGGCTCGGATGACGCTGTAGGCCCGGAGGCCCGGGCACCGCCTAACAGAGGTTGCATAGCAACCCGCCTCCCAGCCTGGATGGCCGCCATTGGTGGAGCGGGAGCACGTGGCTGCTGGCTGGGTGACGTCACCTTTTGTCCCTTATTTGGGAGTGGGGAAAGTTGGCAACCCTAATCACAACTGAAATAAGCTGGGCTATACTTCCCCAAAATCGCTGCATGCATCACTGAACATAGGACAGGCCCCTTCGGCCCACTCTGCCCCTGCCGAACCTGATGCCAAGTTAAACTAATCTCCTCTACCAGCACGTGGTCCATATCTCTCCACTCCCTGCACATCCATGTGCCATGTTTCCATGTGTAGGAAGGAACTGCAGACGCTGGTTTAAACCGAAGAGAAACACAAAATGCTGGAGTAACTCTGCAGGTCAGGCAGCGCCTCTGGAAGTAAAGGAGATGGGCAATGTTTCTGGTCGGGACCCTTCTTCAGTTCTGACCCAAAATGCCATCTTTTTTCCCTGCCTGAGTTACTCCAACACTTTGTGTCTATCTTTGGTATAAACCAGCGCCTGCAGTTCCTTCCAACACTTTTCAGGGCAGGTGGACACAAAATGCTGGAGTAACTCAGCGGGTCAGGCAGCATCCCTGGAGGAAAGGAATGGGTGTCGTTTCGGGTCGAGACCCTTCTTCACCGGTTAGAGATAAGGGCATGTATTTGCTTTAGTGTTTAGCTTTTAGCTTTAGAAACTCATCATGCAAACATGCTGTCTGAATAAGGGTCTCGACCCGAAACGTCACCCATTCCTTCTCTCCCGAGATGCTGCCTGACCCGCTGAGTTACTCCAGCATTTTGTGCCCACCTTCGATTTAAACCAGCAGTTTAAATCGTTGCCGTTTAAAGAGTTGCAGCTCCTTCCAGCACAAGTCAGAGCAGGTTGTATATTTTACAGACAAGCTACAGATCTACCCCAGTAAATGAGGAAGACAGAGTGAGCCTGCAAGTCTGCCTTTCGGATGTTTGGGTTCTCCATTTTAAGTCCTCGTGCCAAGCTGATTACGCAAGACTGCTTGTACATAATAAGCACTTTCATCTGGACGAAGCTCTCCAAGTAAACATGCCTTTGTCAGCCAGCTTCAAGAACCCGCAATAGGTCCTTGGCCCTTGTTTTGGCACGGTGCTTAAATAATCAGTTAGCCCTGACAGGCCGACACTAGTCACTCTGCTGGCAGACCAACAGCTAGCTACTCAGAGAGCTGTGGTGCTACAGGACCACAAGCCCATGGAAACAGGCCCTTCGGCCCAACTTGCCCACACCGGCCAAAATGTCCCAACTACACTAGTCCCACCTGCCCGCGTTTGGTCCACATCCCTCCAAACGTGTCCTATCCACGTATAAAGATAGAAAATTGGTGCAGGAGTAGGCCAATCGGCCCTTCCAGCCAGCACTGCCATTCAACATGATCATGGCTGATCATCTAAAATCAGTACCCCATTCCCGCTTTTTCCCCCCATATCCCTTGATTCCGTAAGCCCCAAGAGCTAAATCCAACTCTCTCTTCAAAACATCCAGTGAATTGGCCTCCACTGCCTTCTGCGTCAGAGAATTCCATAGATGCACAACTCTCCGGGTGAAAAAATGTTTAATCTCAGTTCTAAATGGCCGACCCCTTATTCATAAACTGTGACCCCTGGTTCTGGACTCCCCCAACATCGGGAACATTTTTCCTGCATCTAGCCTGTCCAATCCTTCATGAACTTTATACGTTTCTATAAGATCCTCTCTCATCCTTCTAAATTCCAGTGAATACAAGCCCAGTCGATCCATTCTTTCACCTGTACCTGTCTGTTTCTTAAATGTTGGGATAGTCCCAGCCTCAACTACCTCCTCAGGCAGCTCGTTCCATACACTCACCACCCTTTGTGTGGCAAAGATTCTCACTCAGATTCCTATTAAATCACTGGATTAAATCACTAGACCAGAGGGGACACATTAGGGGGGGGGGGCTGAGATTTCAAGTATTTTCCCCTCTCAGCCAAACCGAACCTCCATGGGATTTCCTTGTAAAAATAATGAAGAGACTCAAAAGCCTTGTTCAGATCAGGCTGCTTCAGTGCATTCAGCCCAAAACAACAGGCAATACAGGCAGCTGGATCTGTAAACAATGCTTTAGGGAATTTTTAAAAACCCATTCCAGTGATGCCAAATTCAGTAGACGTTGACTCCAAAATGGTGACCTACACGCCATTCAAAATTCCCTTTGGGCCTATTTATTTTTAAGCCTTTTAAAGACTTTACTTCAGACTTTAGAGATCCAGTGCGGAAACAGGCCCTTTGGTCCACTGGGTCTGTGCCGACCGTGGATCGTCCCGTACACCAGCACTATCCTACACGCACGAGAGACGACTTACAATTAAAAAATACAAAGCCAAATTAACCGACAAGCCTGTGCCTTTGGAGTAAACTTGCGAGGAAACCAGAGCACCCGGGGAAAACCCACGCAGGTCACTGGGAGAACGTACAAACTCCGTACAGACAACACCCGTAGTCAGGATCGAACCTGGGTCTCTAAGGCAGCAACTCTACCGCTGCGCCACCGTGCCACCCATCTGGAATTCTGTAGCTGTCCACTTTAATAACCATCTGCTCTGTCCAACAGTAGCTGTACTGTAAAGGATGCAAAGTAGATTTGACCTGGCAGAGTATTAATGTCCCGTATTAGCCGGGACATCCCGTATTTTGGGCTAAATTAGTTTGTCCCGTACGGGACCGCCCTTGTCCCGTATTAGTAGGGTTCCCAACTTCCTCACTCCCAAATAAGAGACAGAGGGTGACGTCACCGGCTCGCTTACCACGTGACCTCACCCAGCCAGCGGCCATGTGCTCCCGCTCCACCAACGGCAGCCGCCCGGGCAGGGAGGTGGGTTGCCACACAACCTCCATTAGGTGGCGCCCGGGCCTCCAGCGCCGTCCGGGCCTAATACTGGACAAGGGCGGTTTAGCCCAAAATACGGGATGTCCCGGCTAATACGGGACAGTTGGCAACCCTAGTGGCACACCATGCCAGGCATTGTGCCAAACAATAGATGGGCAGAGAGGGGTTGGGCAGTAATTGTTGGCCTGGACAATGACCTGCACACCGTGTCACTCCTTCCAAACAAGGACTGAGAATCACTCACTGTGTTCATTGCCTGCCCACACTTTCTGTCGTGGGCCTCCTCCAGTGCCATAGTGAGGCCCGCCGGAAATTGGAGCAACAGCACCTCATATTTCGCCTGGGCAGCTTGCAGCCCAGCGGTACGAACATTGACTTCTCCAACTTTAGATAGTTCCTCTGTCTCTCTCTTCCCCTCCCCCTTCCCAGTTCTCCCTCTACCTTCCTGCCTCCACCTATATCCTTCCTTTGTCCCGCCCCCCCCCCCCCCCGACATGAGTCTGAAGAAGGGTCTCGACCCAAAACGTCACCCATTCCTTCTCTCCTGAGATGCTGCCTGACCTGCTGAGTTACTCCAGCATTTTGTGAATAAATTCCACATTTCCTTACCATCTACTTTGATCTGTCATTTTCACACCTTACCCTTCCATATCTCGAGACTCCCTGTCCCCTCACTTTCAGTCTGACAACTGGTCTCAACCCAAAACGTCACCCATTCCTTCTCTCCAGAGACGCTGCTTGTCTCACTGAGTTACCCCAGCATTTTATGTCTGTCTTCGGTTTAAAACCAGCATCATCAGTTCCTTCCTGCACATGATTATGTTTTACAGATAGTCATGTTGCTGCAAGTAAGAGTTTGATAGTTCTGTGGTCAGTACATATGATAAACACTCTTGACTCTCCGACATCTGTCCTCCTTCCTTTGCAACAATGCTCAGATCAAGTCATATTAGGATAAGATTAGCAACAAGACGTTTCCGCGAAGATATTGAAACAGCAAGTTATTTTTTCCCTTCTCCCTCAAGTTCACTGTCACTGGAGCAGTGCCTTGTATGTCATTCACTGTCCTCCTGATGAAATATTACTGATTAGTTTAGAGATACAGCGCGGAAACAGGCCCTTCGGCCCATCGAGTCCGCACCGACCGGCAATCCCCGCGCACTAACACTATCCCACACACTCGGGGCAATTTCTACATTTATACCAAGCCAGTTAACCTACAAACCTGCACGCCTTTGGAGTGTGGGAAGAAACTGAAGTTTGCGGAGAAAACCCACGCAGGTCACGGGGAGAACGTACAAACTCCGTACAGATAAGCACCCGTAGCCAGGATTGAACCCGGGTCTCTGGCGCTGTAAGGCAGCAACTCTACTGCCGCGCCACCGTGCCGTGATTACGTGCCTCGTTGTCACCTCCCCCCCCCCCCCCCCCCCCCCCCAGCTACAAATGTTCCATTCTATGGCAGACACAAAATGCTGGAGCAACTCAGCAGGACAGGCAGCATCTCCAGATAGGAATGGGTGACGTTTCGGGTCGAGACCCTTCTTCAGACTGAGAGTCGGGGAGAGGGAAACGAGAGATATGGAAGGGTAAGGTGTGAAAACAAGTGATCAAAGGGAACACAGCTCAAGGAAGGTGTAGAATAGATCATTGTTAGCGGGGAAGGTAACAACGAGGCACAGAATGTAACATTTAATCAGGACAGTCATACTGGTCAGAGAACGAGGATTCCAACACAATGTACCATTCTACATTTCCTTGATCATCATCCCCTCTGATCTGTGTTTTCAAACATTACCCTTCCATATCTCTATCTCCCCCTGCCCTGACTCCGAGTCTGAAGAAGGGTCTTGACCCGAAATGTAACCCATTCCTTTTCTCCAGAGATGCTGCCTGTTCCGCTGAGTTACACCAGCATTGTGTCATCAGCTCATGTAATAGGAGCAGGTAGCAGAATTAGGCCATTTGGCCCATTGAGTCTACTCCGCCATTCAATCATGGCTGAGCTGCCTCTCCCTCTTAACCCCATTCTCCTGCCTTCCCATAACCCCTGACACCCGCAATAATCAAGAATCTATCTATCTCCACAGCCTTCTGTAGCAATGAATTCCACAGATTCACCACCCTCTGACTAAAGAAATTCTTCATCTCCTTCCTAAACGTCCTTTAATTCTAAGGCTGTGGCCTCTATTCCTAGACTCTCCCACTAGTGGAAACATCCTCTCCACATCCACTCGATCCCGACTTTTCCTTATCTGATATGTGTAGGAAGGAACCGCAGATACTGGTTTAAACAGAAGAGAGACACAAAATGCTTGGAGTAACACAATGGGTCTGGAAGAAGGGTCTCGACCCGAAACGTCACCCAATTCCTTCTCTCCGGAGATGCTGCCTGTCCTGCTGAGTTACTCCAGCATCTTGAGTCCATCAATGGACAATAGGTGCAGGAGGCGGCCATTCGGCCCTTCGAGCCAGCACCGCCATTCAATGTGATCATGGCTGATCATTCTCAATCAGTACCCCGTTCCTGCCTTCTCCCCATACCCCCTGACTCCGCTATCCTTAAGAGCTCTATCCAGCTCTCTCTTGAATGCATTCAGAGAATTGGCCTCCACTGCCTTCTGAGGCAGAGAATTCCACAGATTCACAACTCTCTGACTGAAAACGTTTTCCCTCATCTCCGTTCTAAATGGCCTACCCCTTATTCTTAAACTGTGGCCCCTTGTTCTGGACTCCCGCAACATTGGGAACATGTTTCCTGCCTCTAACGTGTCCAACCCCTTAATAATCTTATACGTTTCGATAAGATCCCCATCCTTAGATGTCTGCATTTGTTTCAGCCGGGCAGACTGGATTCTGATTTCCCGTCGTACTTTCTTCAGTGAAAGGCTGAGGAGGATGCACTGAACGATGGGCATAGTCCCCCCCCCCCACCCCTGCAGTCCCTGCACTGCACTGCAGCGCTATTTCCATAATGCTACTGCAACATCATGCATTATGCATCCTGACGTACAACCGATTCACCATTGGGTCAATCAGAATGAGCTTCCACACGGGTGGAAGGGAGGAACTGCAGATGCTGGTTTAAACCGAAAAGCTGGAGTAACTCAGCGGGACAGGCAGCATCTCTGGAGAGAAGGAATGGGTGACGTTTTGGGTCGAGACCCTTCTTCAGACTGAGGGTCAGGGGAGAGGGACATGGTGCCTGTCTGTACAGCATACACGCACAGCTGAATAACACCCTGCTGTGGAAAGTTAACAGCAGAATCTTCCCTCATCTAATTATCAATTGTAAACGTTTAAAAAGCCTGGCTATTTTGGCATGAACTGATGTAAAGCAGAAGGTGAATCGCAAACATCTGAAGAAGGGCCTCGACCCGAAACGTCACCCATCCCTTCTCTCCAGAGATGCTGCCTGTCCCGTTGAGTTACTCCAGCTTTTTGCGCCGAGCTTTGGCTTAAACCAGCATCTGCAGTTCCTTCCTACAGATTAAGTGAATTGTAATAATTGTGTTTAAAGATTTTTTTTAAAAAAATCTTTCAAAAAAGGCCAGAGTTGAAAGTAGCGATCAGGCCCTGCAATAAATACTCAACTCTCTACGGTCACTGTGGCCTTGAGGGATCTCTGCTCAGTCAATAACAGAATGTAGCATTAATAAATCATTCTCTAAATATCATGGCTGTGCTTCCATTCTTGGAAATAAAATGAACAAGTTGACACCACAGTCCTTCTCGAATGGGAGAGGGAAAGGCCTTTTGCAAGATCATCATCAACTGCGTACAGGCGTTACAAGCTTCCCCCTGCATCTCTCCGAGAGTTGATTGTTTTACTGACAGAGCCGCTGCCTCACATCGCCAGGGGCCCCGGGTTCGATCCTGACCCCAGGTGCTATCTGTGCGGAGTTTGCACGTTCTCCCCGTGGCCACAAGGGGTTTCCTCTGGGTGCTCCGGTTTCTTTCCCCCCCCCCCCCCCCCCCCCACATCCCAAAGGCATGCAGGTTTGCAGTTAAAGAAGACGGACACAAAATGCTGGAGTAACTCAGCGGGACTAGGCAGCATCTCTGGAGAGAAACAATGGGTGACGTTTCGGGTCGAGACCCTCCTTCAGACTCCTACAGGTTTGTAGGTTAACTGTCCCTCAGTAAATTGGCCCTAGTGTGCAGGGAGTTAATGAGAATACGGGATGACATGGAACTAGCGTGAACGAGTGGACTGAGAAGCCTGTTTGCATGCTGTATCTCCAAACTCTAAAACTAAGATTGATAATCCCTTTGATTATTAAAGAAAATCCAAGATATTCTGGGAAAGGGTGCCAGAGGGCGGTGAATCTGTGGAATTCATTGTCACGGAGAGCAGTGGAGATTGGGCATTGGGTATTTTTAAAGCAGAGATTGATCGGTTCTTGATTCGTATGGGAGAAGGCAGGTGAATGGGAAAAACAGATCAGCCATGATCAAATGGCAGAGCAGACATGATGGGCCGAATAGTCTAATTCCTATGCCTTTTGTACTTATGAAAAGATGGGTATGTGAAGTCAGGTAATTTAGTTTAGTTTAGAGATACAGCGCGGAAACAGGCCCTTCGGCCCCACCGACCAGCGATCCCCGCACATTAACACTATCCTACACACACACTAGGGACAAGTTACAATTTTACCAAGCCAATTAGTCTACAAACCTGTACATCTTTGGAGTGTGGGAGGAAACCGGAGATCCCGGAGAAAACCCACGCAGGTCACGGGGAGAACGTACAGACAGCACCCGTGGTCAGGATCGAACCTGGGGCTCCGGCGCTGCAAGGCAGCAACTCTACCGCCGCGCCACCCATTGGGTCACAGATCAGTGACGGCTACGAAAGGCAGGAGAGACAGTAGGGCCGAATGGTCCCAGCCCAAACACTGAGGGTTGAAGGGAAGGAAGAATGTACAAGAGACGTGGAACTTAATGATGAGGGTTGCAGAACGGAAACTATTTAAAAGAAAATTATCTTGAATTTGGTTACTCCAGCACAAAAACACACAATCTTTCCCAGTGACGAGTGAGGGCCTTCTTTGGGAAGTTAATGGATAACAGCCCTGGAACTATGATGAAACCTACTGGATTCCTACCTCCACAATCTGAAAACCTCCCAAATATGGACATCTTCTATCACACTTTCCATTCGCAAACTCCCCCAAACAAAAAACGTTTAATCTTTTGGATAAAGTTCTGTGCTCAGAGTCTCCGCCAAAGCCTTAGAGACTGATAAACATCGGAGACAGCCACTGAGAGAAACAGTGCTGACTGGGCAAGAGGACAGGGTGATTCCAAGATGGCGTCCAACACGGGTGTCTATTTGCGTGCCAGCCACAGAAGCAGATCTACAAACTCATGTTACAATAACTCCACATCTGCATACACTGTAAACGGATTGATTGTAATCATGTATTGTCTTTCCGCTGGCCGGTTAGCACGCAACAAAAAGCTTTTCACTGCACCTCGGTGCACTTGACAATAAACTGAACCGAACTTCTCCAGCGACGGATTAAGAAAGATGAGGGGCTGAGTTTCATTTGATGTGGCAGCAAAATTCTTCTTAAATCTGTGTTTTAGTTTGGTTTAGTTTAGAGATACAACACGGAAACAGGCCCTTCGGCCCACCGAGTCTGCACCGACCAGCGATCCCCGCACGCTAACACTATCCTACACACACTAGGGACAATTTACATTCATACCAAGCCAATTAACCTGCAAACCTGTACGTCTTTGGAGTGTGGGAGGAAACCGAAGAATGTCGGAGAAAACCCACGCGATCACGGGGAGAACGTACAAACTGCGTACAGACGGCGCCCGTAGTCGGGATCAAACCCGGGTCTCCGGCGCTGTGAGGCAGCAACTCAACCTCTGGGCCAGCCTGCCGTGTCGAATGATGCACACGCCTTAACTGCGATGGAATGCAAACCACTTCCTTGGCTCGGTGCGATGCCAACAGCATGCATGAAGGAACATCATCCAGTGCAAACATTGGCTCCCACCACTCAAAACATTTATTCCCCAGACCATCACAGCAATTAGGTACCAACTACAAGATGCCCAACTCCTTCTCTCTAGAGACGCTGCCTGGCCCACTGAGTCACTCGGGCATTTTGTGACTATCCTTGTGTTAGTGAGCTCCACTGACAACCTTCTTTGTTGGATTTCACCTTGCAGTTTAGTTTGAGGTTAATTATTGTCACATGTACCCAGATACACAGTGAAGGGCTTACATTGCCTACTAGCCAAACAGGGTGGCGCAGCGGTAGAGTTGCTGCCTCACAGCGCCAGAGACCCGGGTTCGATCCCGACTACGGGCGCTGTCTGTACGGAGTTTGTACGTTCTCCCCGTGACCTGCGTGGGTTTTCTGCAGGATCTCCCGTTTCCTCCCACACTCCAAAGACGTACAGGTTTGTAGGTTAATTGGTTTGGCAAAAATGTAAATTGTCCCTAGTGTGTGTAGGATAGTGTTAGTGTGCGGGGATCGCTGGTCAGCACGGACTTGGTGGGCCAAAGGCTAAACTGAGCTACTGTGAAAGACTTTGTGTTCGTTAAAACTATTAAACAAAATGTTATGCTTCTTGCTAAACTTCAGTAACATTTCAAATAAACGATCTAGCCAGAAGTGACTTGTATCCTGAAGAATTATTTAGTCAAGGTTGGGAATGGCTCACGTTCAATTGAGGTCTGAAGGATAGAAAACACTGGTGGGTGAATGATTTTAACGTCTAGAGTCAAGAGTATTTTATTGTCATTTGCCCTAAAACAGAACACAAATTCTTTCTTGATCAGCTGTTCATGTTGGTCAAAGATAAAAATGATACCAAGTCATCTTAAACCATGTTGCAGACAGAATCTTCATCAGAAGAGGAATACAGACACAAGTTGGGCAATCAGTCTGTCCAACCTGTTCTCCCATTCAATCCCATCATAGCCGAGCTTTAGTTTAGCTTAGAGATACAGAATGGAATAAAGCCCTTCGGCCCACCAAGTCCACGCCAACTATTCACACTGGTTCTATGTTATCCCACTTTCTCGTCCATAGAAACATAGAAAATAGGTGCAGGAGGAGGCCATTTGGCCCTTCCAACCAGCACCGCCATTCACTGTGATCATGGCTGATCATCCACAAACAGTAACCCGTGCCTGCCTTCTCCCCATATCCCTCGATTCCACTAGCCCCTAGAGCTCGATCTAACTCTCTTTTAAATTCATCCAGTGAATTGGCCTCTACTGCCTTCTGCCACAAATTCACAACTCTCTGGGTGAAAATGTTTTTTTCTCACCTCGGTTTTAAACGGCCTCCCCTTTATTCTTAGACTTGTGTGGCCCCTGGTTCTGGACTCCCCCAAACATTGGGGACATTTTTCCTGCATCTAGCTTGTCCAGTCCTGTCATAATGTTATATGTCCACATGGGAACAATTTTGCAGATGGCCAATTAACCTGTAAACCCGCCCGTCTTTGAGATGTGGGAGGAAACCGGAGCACCCAGAGGAAAGCCCACGCAGGTCACGGGGAGAACGTGCAAACTCCTCGCAGACAGACAGACAGCACCCGAGGTCAGGATCGAACCCGGGTCTGTGGTGCTGTGAGGCAGTGGCTCTACCCACTGCATTGGCTTATTTGTCCCGATCGGATAAACCTCCTATTTTGAGACCGGGTTTTAATTATCCCAGGCCAGGGAAATTACAGTCTCAAAATAAAGATCAATAGCAATAAAAAAAAAAACCTCAACAAATTAAAAAAATACTCCACCCTTATTTGTTTTTCCTTATGGTGTCTGGATTTAATTGGTGAACTAGCGCTGGATTGGCACACAGCCAGTTCTCACGCTTTGGAAAGTTAGAACATGGAACAGTGCAACGTATCAACAGGCCCTTCGGCCCGCAATGTCTGTGCTGAACATGATGCATTCGGGTAGTGTAGAGTTATGGCTTTTGTAAAGAGTACAGAATTCCCAACATTGCCTCCCCCCCCTTCCCACTCCCACACCTCCACCGATCTCTGCATCGAAACCTGAAAACAAATAGAATCAAGACAGACAAGGAATAGAGGACACAGAGTGCCCAAGTCCACATCGACCATCAATCAACCGTTCAATCTAGGTCTGCACGCCCCACATACTCCCGGGGCAATTGACAGAGGCACATCACTGGGATGTGGGAGGAAACCGGAGCACCCGGAGGAAACCCACGTGGTCACAGAGAGAACGTGCAATCATTTAAGAGAGACTTGGACATACATGGGGAGGGATATGGGCCATCCGCAGGCAAATGGGGCTAGCATGGATGGGGCATCTTGGACGGAATGGGCAAGTCGGGCCGAAGGGCTGGTTTCTGTGCTGCGCGGGAAGAAACCGGAGCACCCGGAGGAAACCCACGCAGTCGCGGGGAGAACGTTCAAAACCCACCCAGGCAGCACCAGGGGTCAGGGTTGAGTCCAGCTCTACCAGCCGTGCTACCGCTGTGGCAGGTGTCGCTACACTTCATCGGTGTGTCTGGGAGCTTGGTGTGCAATACTGAACAGGACCAGCAGTCCAGGGAGAGGGCCAGACCTTCCTGAGCAGCCACTAGTTTAGTTTAGTGAAACAGGCCCACTGAGTCCACGCCAACCAGCGATCCAAGCACACTAACACCATCCTACACAAACCAGGGACAATTTACAAGCCAGATTTAACCAAGCCAATGAACATTTATACAGAGCCAATGAAGGTGGAAGTGAATAGCCTTCCTGAATCACCCCAGAAACTCTGGTAAATATGTTTTCAAAGTGCTTTTACTTTAGACCTTAACAGTGTGGAAACAGGCCCTTCGGCCCACTGAGTCCGTGCCGACCAGCGATCCCTGCACACTAACACTAGGGACAATTTACAATTTTACCAAGCCAATTAACCTACAAACCTGTAAGCCTTTGGAACGTGGGAAGAAACCGGTGGGAGCTTCCCGGAGAAGACCCACGCAGGTCACGGGAAGACCCGTACAGACAAGCACCCGCGGTCGGGACCAAACTTGGGTGGAACTGGCGCCGTAAGGCGGCAACTCTACCGCTGCGCCACCGTGCCGCCCTTCAAACCTGGGAAAGGAGGCGAGACCGTTTATGACCAACGTGACCAATGCACTTATGAGCAGCTTAAAGCGAAAACATTCCCGTCTGTCCACACGGCCAGAGACCTCGCTACACAACAATGGGTGTGCAGAAGGAAGGCGTGACTGCCCTATCTCACCGAAGCACATTGACCAGCAAACGTACGCTGCCCTTGCCAAGGCACAAACCTACCCTACCCAGAAAAACAAGGCTGATAAGAGAGTTCAGTTGTTTTCCAAACACTGCAAATTAACTGCATATTGATTAAAAATACCGCAACTTTTTTCCCCTCAATTACATTTCATTTATCTTTCCCAATGCTATTTTAATAAGTGACGGCGACTTCATATTGGAAGTCATCTATCTATCTATAACTCACTAAAACTCTCGTTTGTTATCTTGTTTGTGACTGAACTTCAGCCAAAATGGTACAAGATAGCGCAACAATTTTAGGCCCACCTTACTCACCATTGTCACTTTAGTGATAATGCAAGTAGTTTCATTGAAATCGGTGTTATATTTTTAAAGTTATTCACATTTTAAAGTTTAAAAGGAGGGGAGGGAAGGGAGAGGGGGGTTGAGGAGACAGGGGAAGGGGGAAGGACAGGGTTGTGCACCAATGCAGGAGAGGTTTGGGCCCAACGGGTCCACTTGGTCTAGTAATTCCATAACATTCAACACAGCAGCGGGTACAGCTGCTGCCTCACAGCGCCAGAGACCCCGGTTCGATCCTGACCCCGGGTGCTGCCTGCGTGGAGCTTGCACGTTCTCGCTGTGACCGCGTGCGTTATTATCTCCCACAACCCAAAGACGTGCAGATTTTCAGGTTAAATGTCCTCCCTAGTGTGCAGGGATTGGATGAGAGAGCATGTAGAAAGGAACTGCAGACGCTGGCATGTTCCGAAGAGGGACACAAAATGCTGGAGTAACTCAGCGGGTCGGGCAGCATCGCTGGAGAGAAAGTGGGATGACGTAGAACTAGTGTGAAAGGGGGATTGATGGAAGGCATGGACTCGGTGAGCCAGAAGGCCTATTTCCATGCTGTATCTCCAAACTAAAAGTGCATTTATGCAGCACTTTTTACCTGAAGAGAGATTATGGGGCATCAATGTACTCTTGAATATGGTTTGATTGTATTTATGTGGTATTATCTGATTCTAACTGGATAACATGCAAACCTAACCTTTTCACTGTCTCAGTACACGTGACAATAACAAACCTAAACCGTTCCTTAAAACCTGTAGAAGAGCAGAGGTCAGTCGGACAGGTCAGTGCTGATGTCTCCTGGCTTCAGTCGTGACCTCTGCGTGGAGTTTGCATGTTCTCCTTGTGATCGCTTGCCTCTAACTGCTTTGGCTCCGTCCCAGATATGTGCAGTTTATTAGGACAATTGACCTGGCAGGTGGAATGGATGGGAACATGGGGAAACGGTGAAGTTGGTCAAAAAATGTATTTTGGCACATTGGCCTTCATTAGTCAGAGAATATTGAGCGTAGAAGTTGGGAGGCCATGTCGCAGTTACATGGGACATTGGGTGAAGCTGCATTTAGAGTATTGTGTTCAGTTCTGGGCACCATGACGTTGGATAGATGTTGTCAAGTTGGAAAGGGTACAGAGAAGATATTGCCAGGATTTGAGGGTCTGAGCTCTTGGGAGAGGTTGTGCAGGTTGGGACTTTATTCCTTGGGAGTGCAGGAGGACGAGGTGCATAAAATCATGAGGGGAATAGATCGGGTAGGCGCAAAGTCTCTTGCTCAGAGTAGGGGAAATCGGGAATAAGAGGGCATATGCATAAGGTGAAAGGGGAAAGATTTAATAGGAACCCGAGGGTTTTTCACACAAAGGATGGTGGGTTCAGAACAAGGGGCCACAGTTTAAGAATAAGGGGTCGGCCATTTAGAACTGAGATGAGGAAAAACTTTTTCAGTCAGAGAGTTGTGAATCTGGAATTCTCTGCCTCAGAAGGCAGTGGAGGTCAATTCTCTGAATGCATTCAAGAGAGAGCTAGATAGAGCTCTTAAGGATAGCGGAGTCAGGGGGTATGGGGAGAAGGCAGGAACGGGGTACTGATTGAGAATGATCAGCCATGATCACATAGCATGGCGGTGCTGGCTCGAAGGGCTGAATGGCCTCCTCCTGCACCTATTGTCTATTGGTTTATGGAAGGAGCTACCAGAGTACGTAGTTGAGGCAGGAAATATTGCAACATTTAATAAGCACTTAGGACAGGTTTAGATGGATATGGGCCAAATGCAGGCAAGTGGAACTGGATAGGACAGGTCGGCCACTGCGGGCAAGTTGGGCCGAAGTGTCTGCTTCTACACAGTATGACTCTCGGACTCTGAGAATAGGTAGCAGTGAAGATTGGCTGGGAGTCTGAAACTGCGATACGGGTTAGCATGGACCCAAAGGGCTGAACAGCCTCCTGCCTCTTCAGGAATAATGGAAGCGGCAGGATCTTAGGCAGGCGTGTGCAGGACACAGGATCGTTCTTTTCTCCCTCCTGACATTAGCACATTAGAGCTCGCGGCAGCCAGAAGGCCGAAGCCTTTGTGAGCCGCACAGTCGGGTACCGGAAGCTTGATGGTGAAATATTATCTGAGGCAAGGCATGAACATACAGGAAAATGCCACACCCTGGGGGCTCTGCACGCCAATTAGCTTCCAATCTCTCCAGAACGCTCTTCCATCCAGGACGATCGACAGTTAAGGCTCCTTGCGTGGTTTAGTTTAGAGATGCAGCCTAGAAAGAATCAGGCCCTTTGGCCCACCAAGTCCACGCTGCCTAGGGTCGCCAACTGTCCCGTATTAGCCTGGACATCCCGTGTTTTGGGGTAAGTTATTTTGTCCCGTACGGTTGCCAACTTCCTCACTTCCCAAATACGGGACAAAGGGTGATGTCACCGCCCCCACGTGACCTCGCCCAGCCAGCGGCCACGTGCTCCCGCTCCACCAATGGCGGCCGCCATTGGTGGAGCGGGAGCACGTGGCCGCTGGCTGGGCGAGGTCACGTGGGGCGTGGGGTGGTGACGTCACCCATTGTCCCTTATTTGGGAGTGAGGAAGTTGGCAACACCGACCAACAATCCCCGTACACTAGTTCAATCCCACAACGCAGAGATAACGTACAGAAGCCAACTAACCCACAGACCCGCGCGTCTTTTGGATTTGAGCGTGGGAGAAAACCCTGGCGCCCGGAGAAAACCCTCGCGGCCGCAGCGGGAGCGTGCAAACTCCGTACAGACAGCGCACGCACCTGGGTTCTTCGGAGCCGAGAGGCGGCAACTCTGCCCTTAATTTAAAAAGCTCCACAGCACATTTTCTCTACAAAACAAAGATACCAACGCTAGAATTCAATTTTCCAAAACACTTGCAAAAATTCCCGGAATTTTGACGCAATAAAAATAACTTGATTTATTGGGCCCTTCTAAAAAACCTTGGTGCTGGTGGTAATTGAACAGCGAGATCAGGAATCGTACAGGGGTTCCGTGAGATTGGTAGACTTCTGCACGCCAGAGGCAAATAATTTACTGCCTGTCGCCATTCCAGGTTCCAGGAGCAGCATTTGGACAACATGTGCAACCACACGCAAGACTCCTGCACCTATTGTCTCTTGTCCAAACTCGCCCTTTAAACAGGCTCCCCCTCAACACTTACCTTCTGATGACACACTGGGTCACAAAGTGGCAGACAATCCAGCGGGTAGAGCTGCTGCCTCACGGCACCAGAAACCCGGCCGCCATCCTGACTACGGGCGCTGTCCGTACGGAGTTTGCAGCCGCCATTGGTGGAGCGGGAGCACGTGGCTGCTCCAGAACAAGGGGTCACAGTTTAAGGATAAGGGGGAAGTCTTTTAGGACCGAGATGAGAACGTTTTTTTTCACACAGAGAGTGGTGAATCTGTGGAATTCTCTGCCACAGAAGGTAGTTGAGGCCGGTTCATTGGCTATATTTAAGAGGGAGTTAGATGTGGCCCTTGTGGCTAAAGGGATCAGGGGGTATGGAGAGAAGGCAGGTACGGGATACTGAGTTGGATGATCAGCTATGATCATATTGAATGGCGGTGCAGGCTCGAAGGGCCGAATGGCCTACTCCTGCACCTATTTTCTATGTCTATGAGATACAGTGCGGAAACAGGCCCTTTCGGCCCACCGGGTCCGCGCCGACCAGCGATCCCCGCGCACTAACACTATCCCACACCCACCAGGGAGAACGTTTGCATTTACCAAGTCAATTAACCCACACACCCGGACGTCTTTGGAGTGTAGGAGAAAACCGAAGATCTCGGAGTAAACCCACGCAGGTCACGGGGAGAACGTGCAAACTCCGCACAGACAGCACCTGCGGCTTTATCTCTAGAACTAATAGTCCTGACTTGAAGATGCATCACCATTCTTTCCCCGTCAGCGTGTCCATGTCCTGGGACTCCTTACCCAACGGCAGAAGAGGTGCTTTCATCAGGGCAGGGGTAGATCGGATAACTGGCTCACCATCATCCCAAAGACAGTATGTGCCCACACCCCATAAACACACAATAAAATAAAGAAAGGTGTGTTCTCTCGTGCACAGGAAGCCACAATGCCAATGTAGGCTTTTGGCCAAACAGGTCCCTACTTCCAACGTTTGGCCAGCATGCTCAATTCTCTGCAGCGTGGCTTGAATCCACACCCGACAGTGCCATTGTCCGAGCCTCAGTGGTAATGACTGCCCCAAGCCACAATACAATGCTTTAATGGGCTGTACAATGTCATATGTTGAAAGACTGGAGCGGCTAGGCTTGTATACACTGGAATTTAGACGGATGAGAGGGGATCTTATCGAAACGTATAAGATTATTAAGGGGTTGGACACTTCAGAGGCAGGAAACATGTTCCCGATGTTGGGGGAGTCCAGAACCAGGGGCCACAGTTTAAGAATAAGGGGTAGGCCATTTAGAACGGAGATGAGGAAAAACGTTTTCAGTCAGAGAGTTGTAAATCTGTGGAATTCTCTGCCTCAGAAGGCAGTGGAGGCCAATTCTCTGAATGCATTCAAGAGAGAGCTGGATAGAGCTCTTAAGGATAGCGGAGTCAGGGGGTATGGGGAGAAGGCAGGAACGGGGTACTGATTGAGAATGATCAGCCATGATCACATTGAATGGTGGTGCTGGCTCGAAGGGCCGAATGGCCTACTCCTGCACCTATTGTCTACAATTGTCCAAACCTGCCCTTTAAACTGGCTCCCCTCAACACTTCCCTTCTTATGACACACTGGGTCACAAAGGGGCAGACAATCCAAGAGGGCGGGGTGGTGCAGCTGGTAGAGCTGCTGCCTCACGGCACCGGAAACCCAGCCTCCATCCTGACTACGGGTGCTGTCCGTACGGAGTTTGCAGCCGCCATTGGTGGAGCGGGAGCACGTGGCCGCTGGCTGGGCGAGGTCACGTGGGGCGCGGGGCGGTGACGTCAACCTCTGTCCCTTATTTGGGAGTGAGGAAGTTGGCAACCCATCTAATACGGGACAAGGGCGGTCCCGTAAGGGACAAACTAATTTGGCCCAAAATACGGGATGTCCCGGCTAATACGGGACAGTTGGCAACCCGACCTCAACCCCATTCTCCTGCCTTATCCCTGTAGCCTTTCATGCCCTTGCAAATGAAGAACTGATTGCCTGGACAACTTACAACCCCTCCCTCTCCGTCCCTCCCCCCACCCTAGTCATCGTGCTAGTTTCACTGTTGTCCCACTGAGATTCATTGTCTGTACACCTCGTTAGCACCTAGCCCACAGCCAACAATGGACCATTGTGGGCTCTACCTTTCCTTGATCATTGTTACTTTTTTGCATCTCTCCCGTTCACCTGTTCTATATCTCTCTCTCTATATCACCATCTAAATATCTCCTTTCCCTCTCACCTTGCCCTCAGTCTGAGGAAGGGTCTCGACCCGAAACGTCACCTATTCCTTTTCTGCCCGGCCCGCTGAGTTACTCCAGCTTTTTGCGCCTGTCTTCAGTTTAAACCACATCTAGTTCCTTCCAGAATAATCTGTAGGATAGTGTTAATGTGCGGGGATCGCTGGGCGGCGCGGACTCGGTGGGCCGAAGGGCCTGTTTCCGCACTGTATCTCTAAACTCAATACCATGCTGCCTAAAAAAAAAAACAATGTCTTGACCTCCACAGCCATCTGAGGCAATGAAACCCACAGTTCCGCCAACGCCTGGTTAAACCACTGGTGAGACCACACCTGGAGTATTGCGTACAGTTTTGGTCTCCTAATCTGAGGAGAGACATTCTTGCCATAGAGGGAGTACAGAGAAGGTTCACCAGATTGATTCCTGGGATGGCAGGACTTTCATATGAAGAAAGACTGGATAGACTCGGCTTGTACTCGCTGGAATTTAGAAGATTGAGGGGGGATCTTATTGAAACGTACAAAATTCTTAAGGGATTGGACAGGCTAGATGCAGGAAGATTGTTCCCGATGTTGGGGAAGTCCAGAACAAGGGGTCACAGTTTAAGGATAAGGGGGAAGTCTTTTAGGACCGAGATGAGAACTTTTTTTTCACACAGAGAGTGGTGAATCTGTGGAATTCTCTGCCAGACGGTAGTCGAGGCCAGTTCATTGGCTATATTTAAGAGGGAGTTAGATGTGGCCCTTGTGGCTAATGGGATCAGGGGGTATGGAGAGAAGGCAGGTACGGGATACTGAGTTGGATGATCAGCTATGATCATATTGAATGGCGGTCGGTGCAGGCTCGAAGGGCCGAATGGCCTACTCCTGCACCTATTTTCTATGTTTCTAAAGAAGTTCCTCTTCATTTCCATTCTTAGGCATGTCCTTTTATTGTGAGGCTGTGCCTTCTGGCCCGACACTCTCCCATTACTGGAAACATCATTTGCTAAGCATTGTCCTGCCACCACCCCTTCTCCAGTCGTCTCCCCTCCCTCCCTCCCCCGCCCCCAACTACAATCAGTCTGAAGAAGGGTCCCGACCCGAAACGTCACCTGTTCAATTGACTCCACAGACGCTGCCTAACCTGCCGAGATACGCCGTCATTTCAAGAGTTGAAGAGCCAAGAAAGTTTGTCATATGAACCGAAAATGAAAGAGTTAAATGCTTACTTGCAGCAGGATATGTCTGTAAACACAGTACTGATAGGAAGCACAATGAACAAAGGGCCAGTAAAAACCCAGACTGATTTACTCAACATTTGTTTAAACACAAACTAATTTTGCGTTTAATTCAAGATTGCCGCGTTTGCAGTTCCAGGTGCCCCTAAATCAATTGGCTCGCCCGCCTCAACATTGAGCAGGAGATAGTCAAAAAGTGCTGGAGTAACTCAGCGGGTCAGGCAGCATCTCTGGAGAAAAAGAATAGGTAATGTTTCGGGGTCAGAACCCTTCTTCAGACTGAACCGCCACCTATCCTTTTTCTCCAGATATGCTGCCTGACCTGCCGAGTTACTCCAGCATTTTGCGCCTTTCTTCAGTATAAACAAGCATCTGCAGTTCCTTGCTACACTTCAGTATCGAGTCTGAAGTTCATGTTCACGTGATAATTGCAGAATTAGGCCATTCGGCCCATCAAGTCTACTCTGCCATTCAATCCTGGCTGATCTATCTCTACCTCCTAACCCCATTTTCCTGCCTTCTCCCCATAACCCCTGACACCCGCATTGATCATGAATCAATCTTTCAATGCCTTAAAAATATTCACTGACTTGGGCTCCACAGCCTTCTGTGGCAATGAATTCCACCGATTCCCCATCCTCTGACTAACTACATTCCTCCTCATCTCCTTCCAAAAGGGAAGTCCTTTAATTCTGAGGCCGTGACCTCTGGTCCTAGACCCACCCACTAGTGGAAACATCTCTCGACAGGGTCTCGACCTGAAACGTCACCCATTCCTTCCCTCCAGAGATGCTGCCTGCCTGTCCCGCCGAGTTACTCCGGCATTTTGTGCCTGCCTTCCTGAGGAGGGTGTTGCTGTACAAAGGGCTTAGTGCAGCAGGGTTGGAGGAGAGGAAAGGAGATCAGACGTTGTTCCTTGATCTAGGCTGCCAGCAGCACTCCCACGGAAGGGGGTGAGCCGTGCACACCTGGAGCCCCTGTGATCCGGTCCAAAAGTGCAGCCTCCTCCAACCCATCGTTGTGGTAAGAATGGCAGAGTATTTTCTGAATGGTGTCAAGTTAGGAACAGGGGACGTACAACGAGATCTGGGTGTCCTAGTGCATCAGTCACTGAAAGGAAGCATGCAGGTACAGCAGGCAGTGAAGAAAGCCAAAAGAATGTTGGCCTTCATAACAAGAGGAGTTGAGTATAGGAGCAAAGAGGTCCTTCTGCAGTTGTACCGGGCCCTGGTGAGACCGCACCTGGAGTACTGTGTGCAGTTTTGGTCTCCAAATTTGAGGAAGGATATTCTTGCTATTGAGGGCGTGCAGCTTAGGTTTACTAGGTTAATTCCCGGAAAGGCAGGACTATCATATGTTGAAAGACTGGAGCGACTAGGCTTGTATACACTGGAATTAAGAAGGATGAGAGGAGATCTTATCGAAACGTATAAGATTATTAAGGGGTTGGACACGTTAGAGGCAGGAAATATGTTCCCAATGTTGGGGGGGTCCAGAACAAGGGGCCACAGTTTAAGAATAAGGGGTAGGCCATTTAGAACTGAGATGAGGAAAAACTTTTTCAGTCAGAGAGTTGTGAATCTGTGGAATTCTCTGCCTCAGAAGGCAGTGGAGGCCAATTCTCTGAATGCATTGAAGAGAGAGCTAGATAGAGCTCTTAAGGATAGCGGAGTCAGGGGGTATGGGGAGAAGGCAGGAACGGGGTACTGATTGAGAATGATCAGCCATCATCACATTGAATGGCGGTGCTGGCTCGAAGGGCTGAATGGCCTCCTCCTGCACCTATTGTCGGTGCCCCTGCCCCTCTGATGAGAGGCGCTGCGCCTTCCAGTGAACCCCAGCGTTGAATCCATAGGTGTGTAGGAAGGAACTGCAGGTTTAAACCGAGATAGGCACAAGATGCTGGAGTAACTCAGCAGTGCAGGCAGCGTCTCTGGAGAGAAGGAACGGGTGACGCTTTGGGACGAGACCCTTCTTCAGACTGGTTGGGGATCGACAGGAACAGGGCCGCTCCTTAAACGGGCCGTTGTTCGCAGTGGGGTTCAGTAGCTGAAAGCCGGCCATCATAAGGTCACAAGAGCAGGTGATATTTTGGTCAAGACCCTTCTTCAGACTGAAACGCCACCCGTCCATTTTCTCCAGAGATGCTGCCTGGCCCGTTGACTTACTCCAGCATCTATCTTCAGTATAAACCAGCATCTGCAGTTCTTTCCTACACATCAACGTTGAGTCTGAAGAAGTTCATAAGTTCATGAGAGAGGGGTAGAATTAGGCCATTCGGCCCATCCAGTCAACTCCGCCATTCAATCATGGCTGATCTATTTCTCCCTTCTAACCCCATTCTCCTGCCTTCTCCCCATCACCTCTGACACCCGCACTAATCAAGAATCTATCTACCTCTGCTTTAAAATAACATTTGATTTAGCCCCCACAGCCTTCTGTGGCAAAGAATGTCACAGATTCACCACCCTCTGACTAAAGAAATTCCTTCCCTTCTCCTTCCTAAAGGAACGTCCTTTAATCCTGAGGCTGTGACCTCCAGTCCTAGACTCTCCCACTAGTGGAAACATCCTCGCCACATTCACAGTATCCAAGCCTTTCACTATTCGTAATTGTAGTAGCAATGTTGAAGGGGAACACAGAAAGATGGAGCAACTCAGCTAACATCTAACAGCATCTGTTTTTGATCTGCCGTTTTCACACCTTGCTCTTCCCTATCCCTCTCTTCTGACTCAGTCTGAATGGTCTCGACCTGAAACGTCACCCATTCCTTCTCTCCAGCGATGCCGCCTGACCCGCTGAGTTACTCCAGCATTTTGAGTCTGCCCTCAGTGTAAACCAGCATCCTACACACCAGAGCGGGGCAGGCAGCATCTCTGGAAAACAAAAGGAATGGGTGGCGTTTCGGGTCGAGACCCTTCTTCAGACCGAGAGCCATGGGAGAGGGAAGCTGGAGGTATGAACAGGTACGCTGTTTGGGTCAGACGTCAGGCTGTGTGGGTGAATTTGTTACTTTTGTCATTATGAACAGGATATACAGGTAAATAATACAAGCATGTACATGCAGCTGGGTGAATCAGACTGACTGGCTCTCGTTAGACGTTGTTTAACTGCAGAAACACACGGCACTTGCCTGTCTGTGTCAGTGTCGATCCTCCATTAGCTGAATGACACAACACGGCAGGGGCTAGACTGTTTATTCCCAGCTGTAATCAGGCAACTGAATCATCCGACCGCAAACAGAGAGCAGCGCTGAACTACTACCTACCTCATTGGTGACCCTCGGACTGTGCTTGATCGGCCTTTTGCAGGCTCTGTCTTGCACTAAATGTTATTCCCTTATCATGTATCTATACACTGTAACCGGCTCGATTGCAATCATATATTGTCTTTCCACTGACTGGTTGACACGCGACAATAAACTAAACTGGACTTCCAGAAACCAGTCGTGTCGCTGGTGGACAGGGGATTCAGTGGACAGCCACTCCTGACGTGCACAAGGGGTAGAAAAGATCCCAACAGCCTGTTCACCTTGTGTCACTGCATCATTACACCAGAAACCATGAACCCTTTAGAAGGATGAGAGGGGATCTTATCGAAACATACAAGATTATTAAGGGGTTGGACACATTAGAGGCAAGGAAGCATGTTCCCAATGTTGGGGGAGTCCAGAACAAGGGGCCACAGTTTAAGAATAAGGGGCGGGCCATTTAGAACAGAGATGAGGAAAAACTTTTTCAGTCAGAGAGTTGTGAATCTGTGGAATTCTCTGCCTCAGAAGGCAGTGGAGGCCAATTCTCTGAATGCATTCAAGAGAGAGCTAGATAGAGCTCTCAAGGATAGCGGAGTCAGGGGGTATGGGGAGAAGGCAGGAACGGGGTACTGATTGAGAATGATCAGCCATGATCACATTGAATGGTGGTGCTGGCTCGGAGGGTCGGAGGGCCGAATGGCCTACTCCTGCACCTATTGTCTATTGAATACTGGGGCAGCACGGTGGCACAGCGGTAGAGTTGCTGCCTTGCAGCACCCACAGCGCCAGAGACCTGGGGTCGATCCTGACTACGGGTGCTGTCAGTACAGAGTGCGTACGTTCTCCCCGTGACCTGCGTGATTTTTCTCGGAGATCGTCGGTTTCCTCCCACACTCCAAAGACGTGCAGGTTTGTGAGGTAATTGGCTTGGTATAAATGTAAATTGTTCCTAGTGTGTGTAGGACACTGTTAATGTGCAGGGACCGTTGGTCGGCACGCACTTGGTGGGCCGAAGGGCCTGTTTCCGTACTGTATCTCTAAACACTGCTGGGGGAAGCTAGCAGGTAATAACCAGAGAGGAAGGTTCACTGCACAGACTGTGCTCCCTTCAATAATCAGCCCTCTCTGCAGTCTGGTCAAGAGACGGTTGCAGGGGAAAGTACCTGGGGAGGGGGTGGTTGGGTAGGAAGGGACGAGTGGACCAGGGAGTTGCGGAGCGAACGGTCTCTGCGGAAAGCAGAAAGGGGTGGAGATGGGAAGATGTGGCCAGTTGTGGGATCCCATTGGAGGTGGCAAAAGTGTTAGAGGATTATATGTTGTGTGCGACAGCTGATGGAATAGAAGGTGAGGACAAGGGGGACTCTGGGGATGGGGGGAGGGGGAGCAAGAGCGGAGCTGCGGGATATTGAGGAGACCCTAGTGAGAGCCTCATCTGTAATGGAAGAGGGGAAACCCCGTTTCCTAAAGAATGAGGACATGTCTGATGATCTAGTATGGAAAATGTTCCCAATGTTGGGGGAGTCCAGAACCAGGGGCCACACAGTCTAAGAATAAAGGGGAGGCCATTTAAAACTGAGGTGAGAAAAGGCTTTTCCACCCAGAGAGTTGTGAATTTGTGGAATTCTCTGCCACAGAAGGTAGTGGAGGCCAATTCACTGGATGAATTTTAAAGAGAGTTAGATGGAGCTCTAAGGGCTAGTGGAATCAAGGGATATGGGCAGAAGGCAGGCACGGGTTACTGAGTGTGGATGATCAGCCATGATCACAATGAATGGCGGTGCTGGCTCGAAGGGCCAAAAGGCCTCCTCCTCCACCTATTTTCTACGTTTCCATGTTAACCTCATCCTGAGCGCAGATACGGCGTAGACGGAGGAATTGGGAGCCGGGGATAGAGTCTTTACAGGAAGTTTATGCAAATCTCCCCACAATGATAGCATTGATTGAGGATATCCTGGGCAGTCGGTAACCATGGGACATATTTTTAGTGTCACTGTGCAGTCATCCCCGAATGATCCAGAACCATGTGCAGGAAGGAACTGCAGGTGCTGGCTTGTACTGAAGATAGACACAAAATGCTGGAGTAACTCAGTGGGTCAGGCAGCATCTCTGGAGTAAAGGAACTGAATAAAGAAGGGTCACCCATTCCTTCTCTCCATAGAAACACAGAAAATAGGTGCAGGAGTAGGCCATTCGGCCCTTCGAGCCTGCACCGCCATTCAATATGATCATGGCTGATCATCCAGCTCAGTATCCCGTATCTGCCTTCTCTCCATACCCCCTGATCCCTTTAGCCACAAGGGCCACATCTAACTCCCTCTTAAATATAGCCAATGAACTGGCCTCAACTACCTTCTGTGGCAGAGAATTCCACAGACTCACCACTGTGTGAAGAAATGTTTTCTCATCTCGGTCCTAAAAGACTTCCCCCTTATCCTTAAGCTGTGACCCCTGGTTCTGGACTTCCCCAGAGATGTTGCCTGACCCCCTGAGTTACTCCAGCACTTTGTGCCTATCTTTGATCTAGAACTATCTTTGTTAACTGGCGCAAATACATTAGTGAACCTTTGAAGGATTTGTTTTACATGCAGTGGATGGTTTGACGCGAGATGGAGGGGGTAAAATGACACTAGGATAATTGAAGGACACTAAATGGTGTAGAAGTGGAACAGACGTCTCCTCTCCCTCTCTCTCTCTACAAGGTTATTGGGACACGTCTGCAGTTTGATGGAATCGACACAGAAATGAGACAGCCAGGGGTGAAGAGCTGCCCTCGCCATCTCTTGCACCTTCACCCAAACTGCGGGCACCGTTTCCCGTCCCAGTCACTCGGATAGGATGGGATGTGGGGGACGGGGGACCGGCCGGCATCGACTGCGCCAAACGCCGGCTGCATCTGCTCGTTGGTCTGCAGAGGCAGTGAGTGCCGCAAGGTACAATGTTACTGGGGCCCACTATGCGGCTACACACACACACAGGGATCCACAGTCAGAGAGAGAGAGAGAACACACACACAACACATCCACACGCACACACAGTGAGTGAGAGAGAGAGAGAGAGAGAGAGAGAGAGAGAGAGAGAGAGAGAGAGAGAGAGAGAGAGAGAGAGCACACACACACACCTTGTGGCTAAAGGGGTCAGGGGGTATGGAGAGAAGGCAGGTACGGGATACTGAGTTGGATGATCAGCCATGATCAATTTGAATGGCAGTGCAGGCTCGAAGGGCCGAATGGCCTACTCCTGCACCTATTTTCTATGTTTCTACATCCACACTCACACGGATCCACATAGAGTGAGAGAGAGAACACACATCCACACACAGATCCACAGTGAGTGTGTGTGTGTGTGTGTGAGACTGTGTGTGCACATTGGGGAATGGTGCAATCTGATCCAATATTGTCTTCCACCTTCGCTGGCAAACCTCGCCCTCGCTCTAATGCAGCAGAACTTTTTTTTTCCCGGGGACTTTCCTGCCGCAGTCACTTGTGGAGGAGCCGGGCAGGAAGAGGAATGCCGGTGGGTTAACCCTGTGGTTGCCGGCGGACAGCGCTGGGAACAAGTGCCCAGGCTGCTGTGAGACCCCCGAGAAGCTGCCGCCTCTCTCTCCCCCCCCCCCCCCCCGGGCTGTCACCCCCTTTACCCTACCCCTCTCTTGCTTTCCCCCTCTCTCCCTTTCCGTCTTCCTGCCTTCTCACTCCTGCCCGGTCGCCATCGCCCCATTCCTCCACTCTGCAGATCTCTCTCGTCCTTCCCTCCCCCCGTCCAGCCTCCCTCTCTCTGCGCCTTCCTCTCTCCCGGCCTTTCCACCCTTCCCTTTCCCCCCGTCTTTCTCCACAATACTCTGCTCTCAACCCCTTTCTCTCTCTCTCTCTCCACTCCCCCTTTACACTTCTCTTCCCCCTCTCTCTGCCCCCTACCTGTCTTCCCTTTGCCCCATTCCCCCTCTCCACTCTTGCTCCTTCCACTCTCCTGGTTCCCCCCCCCCCCGTCGTTTCCTTTTCAACTCCCCTCTTCCCCCTCTCTGCCCCCACCTTTGCCCAATTTCTCTCCACCTCTCCGACCTTCCAGCCTTTTCTCTCTACTCTGCTCCTTCCTCACCTGCCCTGCGCGCAGCCACTGGCTACAAACACACACACACAAACAAACACATACTTAGATTGCAAAACTTCCAGCGAAGCACTTTTGTTCTCTTACCTTAAACTCTGGAAGCAAGTCTTTGGGAGAGCCGGGTGCCACAACTTGTGGAGGGTTTTTTTTCTTTTCTTCTTAGAAGCTCCCTTTCACTTTGGGTCGCCTTCTTGGTAAAAGTCCTAGCGCAGTACTTTTTTTCCCCCTCCCCCTGATGTGAGAGAGGGGGCGGGGAGAAGGTTAAGGCATCTCATCACATCTCTCCCCCCCCTTTCCCAGTTCCCAAATTCCCAAATTCCCAGTTCCAACCCCCTCCTCAGCCTCCAGCTCCAAGTTCCCAGTCTCCAGCTCCAAGTTCCCAGTCTCCAGCCCCCAGTTCCTATCCCAGCCCCAAGTTCCCTGTCCCAGTCTCCAACCCCACTTGTCTTGCAGCCTCTGGTCACCGCTGCGGATTGCAACAATGAGCGCCGAGTGCGTGCGAAGCCCCGGCCTCCCGAAGCGTTGACGTCACCCGTGCCCATATAAGGAGCTTCCATCAGCGGGAGTCCCCGCCCCCGGTCCAGGCCCCGCCACCACACTGCAACACCGAGCCCGCCAGCGCCGCCTGCAGGGAGCGCCCGGCCACCACACCCAGCACAACTCTGCCCAACTCCATTGTTTCTCCCACACTTTCAAGTCCCGAGTGTGGATTCCAGTTTCTGCACACACACCTCCCTCCACTCCACTCCCTCCACTTCACTCCCTCCATCCGCACCTTCCCTCCCTCCCTCCACACCTTCACTCCCTCCTTCTCTTTCCCTCCTCCCTCCCTCCACACCTTCACTCCTCCACTCACTCCACTCCTTCACTCTCTCCCTCCACACCTTCTCTTCCTCCATCCACATGTTCACTCCCTCCTCCCTCCCTCCACACCTTCACTCCTCCACTTACTCCACCCCTTCCCTCTCTCCCTCCACCCCTTCCCTCTCTCCCTCCACTCCCTCCACCTCTTCCCTCTCTCCCTCCACACCTTCACTCCCTCCACCTCTTCCCTCTCTCCCTCCACCTCTTCCCTCTCTCCCTCCACACCTTCACTCCCTCCACCTCTTCCCTCTCTCCCTCCACCTCTTCCCTCTCTCCCTCCACACCTTCACTCCCTCCACCTCTTCCCTCTCTCCCTCCACCTCTTCCCTCTCTCCCTCCACACCTACACTCTCTCCTCTCTTCGTCCACCCCTTTCCTTCACCTCCCTGCACACCTTCCCTTTTCTCACTCTCCCTACATCCCCTCCCTCCCTCCACTTCCTCCCCTCTTCCCTCCAACTCATCACTCCTTCTCTCTCTCCGCCCCTCCACCCCCTTCCTCCTCTCTCCTCACCTTCCTCCGTCCACCCCTTCCTCCCTCCCCCACTCCCCCCTCCCTCCCCTCTGCCCATCCACCCCCTCCCTCCCCTCTTCCCATCCACCCCTCCCTCCCCTCTTCCCATCCTCCCCCACTCCCTCCCTCCACCCCCTTTCTCCTCCTCTCTCCCTCCCTCCCTCCCTCTCCGTACAAAATACATCCCATTCATTCCTGCTCTCCACGTAAAAGCCGCAGGGATTCCTGCATCGCCAACAATTCCCGGTAACGTTTTTGTTGCCCGCCCGCGATGAAATGTCAAAAACTCGCCTTTACTCATGTTCGCAACACAAAGTCTCTCCATTGCCCGCGTCTGTGCATTCACTGGGACCATGTACAGTAGTCACGCCAGCGTTTTGTGTCCCTGCTTCATGTTCAGTAGTTTTCGCATCTATCCTTATTTTCCCCCAAAATAAACTTTATTCACATTTACGACACAAAAACTTGTCCAACAACTCTTCATGCATCCTTAGTGTCTATGTGTTCAATGGTCCTACTCGCTAGTGTTCCAATCTATCGTTATTTTTTCTCCAAAAAATGACCATTCATCTTTCCAAAATAAACTGCAAAAACTATCCAGTAGTATAAGAAAATAACTGCAGATGCTGGTACAAATCGATTTATTCACAAAATGCTGGAGTAACTCAGCAGGTCAGGCAGCATCTCGGGAGAGAAGGAATGGGTGACGTTTCGGGTCGAGACCCTTCTTCAGACTGATGTCGGGGGTGGGACAAAGGAAGGATATAGGTGGAGACAGGAAGATAGAGGGAGATCTGGGAAGGAGGAGGGGAAGGGAGGGACAGAGGAGCTATCTGAAGTTGGAGAAGTCGACGTTCATACCACCGGGCCGCAAACTGCCCAGGCGAAATATGAGGTGCTGCTCCTCCACCAGGCGAAATATGAGGTGCTGCTCCTCCACCAGGCGAAATATGAGGTGCTCTGCCTGCTCATGCCCCACCGAACTTATCTCTACCTACCTCGACTCCATCCTATCCCCCCTGGTCAAATCCCTCCCCACCTACGTCCAAGACACCTCACACGCTCTCCATCTCCTGGATAACTTCCGGTTCCCAGGCCCCCACTCCCTCATTTTCACCATGGATGTCCAGTCACTCTACACTTCCATCCCCCACAAGGATGGTCTCGAAGCCCTCCGTTTCTTCCTTGACCGTAGAACCAGCCAATCCCCATCGACCAACACTCTCCTCCGCCTAGCAGAGCTGGTTCTTACCCTCAATAACTTCTCCTTTGACTCCTCCCACTTCCTCCAAACCAGAGGCGTAGCTATGGGCACTCGCATGGGCCCTAGCTACGCCTGCCTCTTTGTCGGGTACATCGAACAATCCCTGTTCCAGACGTACACTGGCCCCATCCCCGAACTCTACCTCCGCTACATCGACGACTGCATTGGTGCTACCTCTTGCACCCATGCAGAACTCACTGACTTTATACACTTCACCTCCAATTTCCATCCTGCCCTTAAATATACCTGGACTATCTCTGACATCTCCCTCCCGTTTCTGGACCTCACCATCTCCATCACAGGAGAAAAATTAGTGACGGACATTTATTACAAGCCCACCGACTCGCACAGCTATCTGGACTACACTTCTTCCCACCCGGTCCCCTGCAAAAAGTCTATCCCCTACTCCCAATTCCTCCGTCTACGCCGCATCTGTGCCCGGGATGAGGTGTTTCAGACTAGGGCTTCCGAGATGTCCTCGTTTTTCAGAAAACGGGGCTTCCCCTCCTCCATTATAGATGAGGCTCTCACTAGGGTCTCTTCTACATCCCGCAGCTCCGCTCTTGCTCCCCATCCCCCCACTCGCAACAAGGACAGGATCCCCCTCGTTCTCACCTTCCACCCCACCAGCCAGCGGATCCAACATATCATCCACCAACATTTCCGTCACCTACAACAGGACCCCACCACTGGCCATATCTTCCCATCCCCTCTCTGCATTCCGCAGAGACCGTTCCCTCCGCAACTCCCTGGTCCACTCGTCCCTTCCTACCCAAACCACCCTAACCCCGGGCACTTTCCCTTGCAACCGCACGAGATGCAACACCTGTCCCTTTACCTCCCCCCTCAACTCCATCAAAGGACCCAAACATTCTTTCCAGGTGAGACAGAGGTTCACCTGCACCTCCTCCAACCTCATCTATTGCATCCGCTGCTCTAGATGTCAACTCATCTATATCGGCGAAACCAAGCGCAGGCTCGGCGATCGCTTCGCTGAACACCTGCGCTCGGTCCGCATTAACGCCACTGATCTCCCGGTGGCCCAGCACTTCAACTCCCCCTCCCATTCCCAGTCTGACCTCTCTGTCATGGGCCTCCTCCAGTGCCATAGTGAGGCCCGCCGGAAATTGGAGGAGCAGCACCTCATATTTCGCCTGGGCAGTTTGCGGCCCGGTGGTATGAACGTCGACTTCTCCAACTTCAGATAGCTCCTCTGTCCCTCCCTTCCCCTCCTCCTTCCCAGATCTCCCTCTATCTTCCTGTCTCCACCTATATCCTTCCTTTGTCCCACCCCCGACATCAGTCTGAAGAAGGGTCTCGACCCGAAACGTCACCCATTCCTTCTCTCCCGAGATGCTGCCTGACCTGCTGAGTTACTCCAGCATTTTGTGAATAAATGTGTGCAAAAACTATCCATACGTGTTCAGGGTCTGTATTCAATAGTCACAATAGACCATAGAAAGATAGAAAATAGGTGCAGGGGAGGCCATTCGGCCCCTCGAGCCGGCACTGCCATTCATTGTGTAAGAAAATAACTGCAGATGCTGGTACAAATCGAAGGTATTTATTCACAAAATGCTGGAGTAACTCAGCGGGTCAGGCAGCATCTCAGGAGAGAAGGAATGGGTGACGTTTCGGGTCGAGACCCTTCTTCAGACTGCCATTCATTGTGATCATGGCTGAACGTCCACAATCAGTAACCCATGCCTGCCTTCTCCCCATATCCCTTGAGTCCACTAGACCCTAGAGCTCGATCTAATTCTCTTTTAAATCCATCCAGTGATTTGGCCTCCACTGCCCTCTGTGGCAGAGAATTCCACAGATTCACAACTCTCTGGGTGGAAAGGTTTTTTCTCACCTCAGTGCACGCATTTGTCGTTACTTTCTTTCTCCCAAAATCAATTTTATTCATATTTAACATTAACTTCAAAAAATGTGCAAATGCTTTTCAGACGTCATGAGTGTCCGGGCATTCAACCGAGTTACACCCGGCTGTGTGGAAATGTCTTGATCTGCTTTGTTAATGTTGAATATCTAAGGCGGACACTTCTGCTGAATTTGAGGGCGGCTGGTTGCAACGTATTTGCTCCAGGGCGCCCGTCCTGGGATGTTCGTCTCTCTTGACATCCATCCGCCTGCTGTTTTTTCTCTCGGGAATCAGCAGGATTTCGCACAAGGAGGAGGGGTGGGGGTGGGGTGGGGAGGGGAGGGGAGGGGTGGGGGAGGGGAGGGGAGGGGAGGGGAGGGGAGGGGAGGCTGCCTGAGGAGATACTTGCGGCCGCTGGAATTTCACTAATCCTCCAGGCACAGTCACACGCGGCTGCAGAAAATCCTGAACTCCCTTCCCCCCCTCCCCCACTTTCCCCCCCCTTCTTCCCCCCTCCTCCCCCCCTCCTCCTCCCCCTCCCATTCCCCCCTCCCCTTCCACCCCCTCCTTCCCCCCCTCCCCCTCCATCCCCTCCTCCTCCCCCTCCATCCCCTCCCCTCCTTTCCCCCCCTCCTTCCCCTCCCTCCCCCCCTTTACCCTCCCTTCCTTTCCCCTCCCCTCCTTTCCCCTCCCCTCCTTCCCCCCTTCCCTCCCCCCTCCTTTCCCCCTCCTCCTTCTCCCCCTCCTTCCACCCCCTCCTTCCCCCCCTCCATTCCCCTCCCCTCTTCCCCCCCCCTCCTTCCCCTCCCTTTCATCCTCTCCCCTCCATCCCCTCCCCTCCTTCCCCCCCTCCTTCCCCTCCCCTTCATCCTCTCCCCTCCATCCCTTCCCTCCTTCCTCCCCCCCTCCTTCCTCCCCCCCCTCCATCCCCATCCCCTCTCCTTCCCTTCCCCTCCTTCCTCCCCCCCTCCATCCCCTCCTTTCCCCGCCCCGCAGAAGGAGCCACCACGAGCAACTAATTCAGGCCGCCACTTTAAACCCAAGGCGAAAACCAAACACAAAGTGCCGGAGGAACTGAGCGGGCCGGGCAGCACCTGTGGTGGGAAGTATACACAACCTTCCTGGACTCCGGTGAAGATTGAGCACTTGTGTTGTTGGCACGTTAAACAAACTGGGTGGAAATGTTAACGTTAACGTTCTGCAATCAATGTGTCTGGAAGAAAACCCCACTCCTGTGCTTTATCCCACCCTACACCCCAACTCCCACCCTCCCCCCATTAGTGTGTTCACTCATGTGCCCCCCCCCCCCCCCCGGGGTTGTACCCCTCCCCTTGTTTGAGGGATGTCCCCACTGGACACCCCTCCCTCCCCCTCACCCCACACCTATCCATGTTCTCAGTGGGACAGGCAGCATCCCAGGTCTGGCCCTCTCCCCTGACATCAGTCTGAAGAAGGGGTCTCGACCCGAAACGTCACCCATTCCTTCTCTTCCAAGATGCTGCCTGTCCCGCTGAGTTACTCCAGCATTTTGTGAATAGGTATCTTCGATTTGTACCAGCATCTGCAGTTATTTTCTTATACTTATATATATATATATCAGTCTGAAGAAGGATCTCGACCCGAAACGTCACCCATTCCTTCTCTCCAAGATGCCGCCTGTCCCGCTGAGTTACTCCAGCATTTTGTGTCTACCACATGGGGTTCCTCTGGTTTCCTCCCACACTCCAAAGACGTGCAGGTTTGTAGGTTAATTGGTTTGGGTAAAATTATGCTTTGTCCCTACTGTAGTTTGTGAGGACAGTGCTGGTGTTCCATGCTGTATCTGAAAACTACACTAGACTGCAAGCTGGAATGTAAAAGTGGCTTCATGTGCAAATAAAAGTGGCTTCATGTGCAAAAGGGCGTGAATGCTGATGACTTTTACCCCCGAGGGGAAAGATTAGTGCAAGTCTGTAATTATACTGGGACCACCTTATAATTTATTTTCTTACACGCCACTAACTTTGCATATAAGCAAAGACTTGTCTTTCCAAAGCACCTTTCCATCATGTGCCAACGCACTCTCCAGCCAATGAAGTATGTCGTTTAGTTTAGTTAATTTGTAACACTGCACTGTAACATGTACATTGTGGACGGCTCGATTTTAATCATGTATTAGACAATAGACAATAGGTGCAGGAGGAGGCCATTCGGCCCTTCGAGCCAGCACCGCCATTCAATGTGATCATGGCTGATCATTCTCAATCAGTATCCCGTTCCTGCCTTCTCCCCTGACTCCGCTATCCTTAAGAGCTCTATCTAGCTCTCTCTTGAATGCATTCAGAGAATTGGCCTCCACTGCCTTCTGAGGCAGAGAATTCCACAGATTCACAACTCTCTGACTGAAAACGTTTTTCCTCATCTCAGTTCTAAATGGGCCTACCCCTTATTCCTAAACTGTGGCCCCTTGTTCTGGACTCCCCCAACATTGGGAACACGTTTCCTGGCTCTAACGTGTCGAACCCCTTAATAATCTTACACGTTTTGATAAGATCCCCTCTCATCCTTCTAAATTCCAGTGTATACAAGCCTAGTCGCTCCAGTCTTTCAACATATTACAGTCCCGCCATTCCGGGAATTTACCGAGTAAACCTACGCTGCACGCCCTCAATAGCAAAACTATTAAACTTAAGAACACACAATTGGAAGCTAAGGTCACAGCAGAGAGGGGCAAGGAAGAGAGGGGCAAGGAAGCCTCTCAAAAACAATCTTGTGTCTCGGGTCTTTTTCCTCATCTCAGTTCTAAATGGCCTACCCCTTGTCTTTCTGCTGACTGGTTAGCACGCAACACAAGCTTTTCCACCTGTACCCTCGGTGCACTTGACAATAAACTAAATTGAGCTGAACTAGTTTAGAGATACCGCATATGGAAACAGGCCCTTTCGGCCCACTGAGTCTATGCTGACCACCCGCTCACACCAGAGGAATGCTATCCCACTCGCTGCACCCCAGCAGCAGTTAACCAACAAACCCGCACGGCTTTAGGATGTGGGAGGAAACCGGAGCGCCCAGAGAAACCCACACAGGTGACGGGGGGAGAACGTGCAAACTTCACACAGACAGCTCCTGAGGTCTCTGGCGCTGTGAGGCAGTGGCTTTTTACTGGGATCTTGTTTAATACCTATCTCACCGTTAACACTGGCCCTCCTTCCAGCCATTACTACTACTACTCAGAAGGGCAGTGGAGGCCAATTCTCTGAATGCATTCAAGAGAGAGCTAGATAGAGCTCTTAAGGATAGCGGAGTCAGGGGGTATGGGGGAGAAGGCAGGAACGGGGGTACTGATTGAGGAATGATCAGCCATGATCACTTTGAATGGCGGTGCTGGTTCGAAGGGCCTAATGGCCTCCCCCCTGCACCTATTGTCTATTGATTCTCAGCTTGTTCATCAGCGCCAGCAGTAACTCAGCCACTTACTCCAAGGCTAATGGCGTCGATAGAAGAATAAGTGGTTTAGATTAGTTTAGTTTAGTTTGTCTCATGTACCGAGGTCCAGTGAAAAGCTTTTTGTTGTGTGCCATACCAAGTCAATGGATATTTTAAAGGCAGAGATTGTCAGATTCTTGATTATTATTACGGGCGCACCTGTGGAGGGGATGGACAGGAGACATTTTGGTTTGGGACCCTTCTTAAGACCCAAAGCCTTTTGCTAAAGGTAGACACAAAAGGGTGTCAGGAAGTACTTGAGAGAAGGCAGGAGAATGGGGTTGAGAGGGGAAGATAGTTCAGCCATGATTGAATGGCGGAGTGGACGATGGGCCAAGTGGTCTAATTCTGCTCTTATAATTTTTGAACTTATGATCTTAAACAGTCAGGGGAAAGACTATAAAACTAAACTAAACATGATTACAATCGGACCATTCACAGTGAACAGATACAGGATCAAGGGTATCAAGGGGGAAGACTTTTAGGACCGAGATGAGAACGTTTTTTTTTCACACAGAGAGTGGTGAATCTGTGGAATTCTCTGCCACAGAAGGTAGTTGAGGCCAGTTCATTGGCTATATTTAAGAGGGAGTTAGATGTGGCCCTTGTGGCTAAAGGGATCAGGGGGTATGGAGAGAAGGCAGGTATGGGATACTGAGCTGGATGATCAGCCATGATCCTATTGAATGGTGGTGCAGGCTCGAAGGGCCGAATGGCCTACTCCTGCACCTATTTTCTATGTTTCTATGTTTCTATAACATTTAGTGCAAGATACTGTCCAGTAAAGTCTGATTGAAAATAGTTTGAGGGTGTCCAATGGGGTAGACGGGAGGTCAGACGACTATCTAGTTGGTGATAGGATGGTTCAGTTGCCTGATCACAGCTGGGAAGAAACTATCTCTGAAACTGGAGGTGTGCGTCTTTGCATTTTTAGTTTAGTAAAGTTTAGAGATACAGTGTGGAAAGCCCTTTGGCACACTGAGTCTGCACCGACCAGCGATCCCCGCACACTAACATTATCCGACACACACTAGGGACAATTTATCACACTTGTACCAAGCCAATCAACCTACAAACCTGTACGTCTTTGGAGTGTGGGAGGAAACCGAAGATCTCGGAGAAAACCCATGCAGGTCACAGTGAGAACGTACAAACTCCGTACAGACAGGACCCGTAGCTGGGATCGAACTCAGGTCTCTGGCGCTGCAAGTGCTGTAAGGCAGCAACTCTACCGCTGCGCCACTGTGCTGCCCTTCTGTAGTTCTTGCCTGATGGGAGAGGGGAGAGCACAAGACTGGTCATGAGGTCATAAGAAACAGGAGTAGAATGAGGCCATTCGGCCCATCAAGTCTACTCCGCCATTCACCTGTGGCTGATCGATCTCTCCCTCCCAACCCCATTCTCCTGGCTTCTCCCCATAACCTTTGACACCCGTAGTAATCAACAATCTGCGTCTATAGTATCTCTGCCTTAAAACTATCCACCGACTTGGCCTCCGCTGCCTTCTGTGGCAAAGAATTCCACAGATTCACCACACTCTCACCAAAGAAATTTAGATTTTAGATTTAGGTTTAGAGATACAGCGCAGAAACAGGCCCTTCGGCCCACCGGGTCCGTGCCGCCCAGCGATCCCCGCACATTAACACTATCCTACACCCACTAGGGACGATTTTTTTTACATTTGCCCAGCCAATTAACCTACAAACCTGTACGTCTTTGGAGTGTGGGAGGAAACCGAAGATCTCGGAGGAAACCCACGCAGGTCACGGGGAGAACGTACAAACTCCGTACAGACGGCGCCCGTAGTCGGGATCGAACCTGGGTCTCCGGCGCTGCATTCGCTGTAAAGGCAGCAACTCTACCGCTGCGCCACCAATGAGAATTTCTTTCTCATCTCCTTCCGAAAAGAACGTCCTTTAATTCTGAGGCTGTGCCCTCTGGTCCTAGACTCTCCCGCTAGTGGGAACATCCTCTCCACACTCGACGCTCGACTGGTGCAAGAGTCAACGGGACTTCCCAGTGAGGATGTTGTGAGGATGTTTCCTCTGGAGACAGGAATCCGGAACCAAGTGGCATTGTGTCGGGATAAGCAGAGGCACACTTCAAATAATTAAAAGGATTTTACTCTCTGAAAGGGTCGTGAATCTTTGGAATTCCTGACTCCAGATAGCGGTGGATGTTGAATCATTGACTGGATTCCAGTCAGAGAGAGAGAGAGAGAGAGAGAGAGCGAGAGAGAGAGAGAGAGAGAACTGTTGAGGCATTGTTTTGTTTCGCACCATATTGTTTATTAAAATTTCTTGCTGTTCTGTTTTTCTTGTATATTGATTGGGTTATCAATGGAGTCACTGTGTTTACAAACCTGTTGTGTTGCTGTTACAAGTAAGGATTTCATTGTTCCGTTCTGGTACATATGACAATAAAACTATCACAACGTTTAAGAAACATTTAGACAGGTACATGGATAGGATAGGTGTACAGGGATATGGGTCAAACGCAGGCATGTGGGACTGGTATACTTGGAGCATGTTGGGCGGTGTGGGCAAGTTGGGCCGAAGGGCCTGTTTCCGCGCTGTATCATTCTATGACTCTAAGTGGGACTAGCCTAGATGGGACATCTTGTGCAGCATGGGCAAGTTGGGCCGAAGGGCCTGTTTCCGCGCTGTATCAATCCACGACTCTAAAACGCTCCTGACTCTCTTCAATGCTGGGCCCAGGCTGGAGAGTGGGACTGAGGCCAACAATAGGATCATCCATGATCTTGAAGATGGACACAAAATGCTGGAGTAAATCAGAGGGTCAGACAGCATCTGCTGGAGAGAAGGTATAGGTGACGTTTGTGGTAGGTGTGCCAACTTAGCCATGATCTTACTGAACCTCGGAACAGATTCAAGGGGCTGTTGTAGATCAACGACTTTCACATTAGAAGTGGCAAAGTTACAGATTGATAGTTTAGTTTAGAGTTACTGCCCAGAAACAGGCCCTTCGGCCCACCGAGTCCGCATCGACCTGCTATCCCCCCGCACACGAATACCATCCACACACTATCCCACAGCACATTTTTTACCAAGCCAATTAGTCTACAAACCTGCACGTCTTTGGAGCGTGGGAGGAAACCAGAGCACCCGGAGAAAACCCACGCAGGTCTGAAGGAGAACGTACAAACTCCGTACAGACAGCACACGTAGACAGGATCTAACCCGGGTCTCTGGCGCTGTGAGGCAGCAACTCTACCGCTGCGCCACCGCGCCGCCCCTAATGATACCAGTGTTATTGTAAGAAAGAAATTCCAGGTATGTTTAATAACCTAATATTAAGATTCCCCTGTTCCTGTGATACGACGTTTGCTCATGTCCGTGAATCAATGGTCTGTGCTTCTGGATGTTAGCCCAGTAACTGAAGCATAATGTTACCATATCTAGTTCTGCTCTTCTAGTTATTCTGCAATTGGCATCGGTATCCTGTTCAAAGAAAAGAATGTGAGGCTTTGATCAAAAATTTAATAACAGGGCAGACAAAGTAACTACACGTTTAATACATCAAACAACACCTTAGGATTGTACTTGGCAAGAATGGGTGGCATTTTTGAGTAAGTGGCACGCTGGAGCAGCTGGTAGAGATGCTGCCTCACAGCGCCAGGGACACGGGTTCAATCCTGACCCCAGGCGCGGTCTGTGTGGAGTTTGCATAAGTTCATAAGTGATGGGAGCAGAATTAGGCCATTCGGCCCATCAGGTCTACTCCGCCATTCAATCATGGCTGATCCATCTCCCCCTCTCAACCCCATTCTCCTGCCTTCTCCCCATAACCCCCCGACACCCAGGGTCACATGTACGTTCTCCCTGTGACCACGTGGGTTTCCTCCAGGTGCTCTGGCTTCCTCCCACATTCCGAAGACGTGCGGGTTTGTAGGTTAATTGGCCTCTGTAAATTTCCCCAAGTGTGGATGAGTAAATGGGACAACATGGAACTGGTGTGCAGGGGTTTGATGGTGGGCTGAAGGGCCTGTTTCCACACTGTGTCTCTAAACTAAACTAAACTAAGGGTCCAGACCTGAAACACATCCGTCCATTCTCTCCACAGATGCTGCCCGACCCGCTGAGTTTCTGCAGCACTTTGTGTTTTGCACATGTAGTGCTTTTTCTTTTGGTTTAGTTTTAATTTAGATTAGTTTAGAGATTCAGCACAGGAAGAGGCCCTTCGGCCCACCGGGTCCGCACCGACCAGCGATCCCCGCACATAAACACTATCCTACACACACTAGGGACGACTTTTGCACATATACCAAGCCAATTAGACAACAGACAATAGACAATAAACAATAGGTGCAGGAGGAGGCCATTCGGCCCTTCGAGCCAGCACCGCCATTCAATGTGATCATGGCTGATCATTCTCAATCAGTACCCCGTTCCTGCCTTCTCCCCATACCCCCTGACTATCCTTAAGAGCTCTATCTAGCTCTCTCTTGAATGCATTCAGAGAATTGGCCTCCACTGTCTTCTGAGGCAGAGAATTCTACAGATTCACAACTCTCTGACTGAAAAAGTTTTTCCTCATCTCAGTTCTAAATGGCCTACCCCTTATTCTTAAACTGTGTCCCCTGGTTCTGGACTCCCCCAACAT
>NC_135979.1:4062508-4137508 GCF_053455715.1 Rhinoraja longicauda | reverse complement strand
GGCACCACCCCGCACACTGGCACCCTCCCGCACACTGGCACCCTCCCGCACACTGGCACCACCCCACACACTGGCACCACCCCACACACTGGCACCACACTGGCACCACCCCGCACACTGGCACCACCCCGCACACTGGCACCACCCTGCACACTGGCACCACCCCACACACTGGCACCACCCCGCACACTGGCACCACCCTGCACACTGGCACCACCCCACACACTGGCACCACCCCGCACACTGGCACCACCCCACACACTGGCACCACCCCGCACACTGGCACCACCCCGCACACTAGCACCCACACACTGGCACCACCCTGCACACTGGCACCACCCCGCACACTGGCACCACCCCACACACTGGCACCACCCCACACACTGGCACCACCCCGCACACTGGCACCACACACTGGCACCACCCCACACACTGGCACCACCCCGCACGCTGGCACCACACACTGGCACCACCCCGCACACTGGCACCACCCCGCACACTGGCACCACACACTGGCACCACCCCACACACTGGCACCACCCTGCACACTGGCACCACACACTGGCACCACCCCACACACTGGCACCACCCTGCACACTGGCACCACCCCACACACTGGCACCACCCCGCACACTGGCACCACCCCGCACACTAGCACCCACACACTGGCACCACCCTGCACACTGGCACCACCCCGCACACTGGCACCACACACTGGCACCACCCCACACACTGGCACCACCCTGCACACTGGCACCACACACTGGCACCACACACTGGCACCACACACTGGCACCACACACTGGCACCACACACTGGCACCACCCTGCACACTGGCACCACCCCACACACTGGCACCACCCTGCACACTGGCACCACCCCACACACTGGCACCACCCTGCACACTGGCACCACACACTGGCACCACACACTGGCACCACCCCACACACTGGCACCACACACTGGCACCACCCCACACACTGGCACCACCCCACACACTGGCACCACACACTGGCACCACCCCACACACTGGCACCACCCCACACACTGGCACCACCCCGCACACTCGGGACAATTTATAATTTTACCGAAGACAATTAACCTACAAACCCACACATCTTTGGAGTTTCCTTATACATTCCAAAGACGTGCAGGTTTGTAGGTTAATTGGCCTCTGTGAATTGTAAGTTGCCCCCAGTGTGTGTGAGGGGTACCGCTAGTGTACGGGGTGATCGCTGGTCAATGGGGATTCGATGGGCCGAAGGACCTGTTTCCGTCTGGTATCTCTAAAGTACCAAAAGTAAAATCCACACTTGCAGCACCAACACTGCCTGTTTGATGTTTACCTTCTGTGTGTGTGTGTGTGTGTGTGTGTGTGGGGTGTGTGTGTGTGTGTGTGTGTGTGTGTGTGTGTGTGTGTGTGTGTGTGTGTATGTGTGTGTGTGTGTGTGTGTGTGGGTGTGTGTGTGCGCGTGTGTGTGTGTGTGTGTGTGCATTGCTTGCCAAAATGAAACACATCACCTCTTGTGTCACTTTAAACATACACAGCACAGTATTTCCATCACAATAGTTGTGTTATGATTTTCTATCACATTTCTGTTGAGCCTTCCCGAGGTGTCGTGGGCCTAACTCAACGAAACACCAGTGAAGGGAGGCTCCCACTTGATAAACCCCAATGATATACTTGCATCTACACCATCAGTCTGAAGAAGGGTCTCGATTCGAAACGTCGGCCATTCCTTCTCTCCAGATACTGTGGGCTTATCATTGCAAGCTCACAACAGTTTCCCACTGTCTCAAAACTGCCCCTAAATCTACAGCAAAATACAAACTGCTGGAGAAACTGAGAAGCATTTGGACAGGCGATGTTTCGGGTTGAGTTCCTTCTTCACCAGTTTAGAGTTCAGTTGAGAATTACAGCATGGAAACAGGCCCTTCGGCTCGCCTGAGCCCACGCCGCCCGTCGATCACCAGTTCACACCAGTTCCGCGTTATCCCACTTCTTCAGACCGATAGGAGACTTCCCCAGGCCCTTCTTCACACTTTCCCAGCGTCCTTCCCTTTTCTCCATCGGACTGAGTGAGGAAAGGTCTCGACCCGAAACGTTGCCTGTCCATGTTCTCCAGAGTTGCCTGTCCATGTTCTCCAAAGTTGCCTGTCCATGTTCTCCAGAGTTGCTTGTCCATGTTCTCCAGAGTTGCCTGTCCATGTTCTCCAGAGTTGCTGCCTGACCCGCTGAGTTACCCCAGCACTTTGCGTCCTTTTTTGATACGTAACTACAATCAGCTCAAACTCAAGTACAGTAGGCGGAGGAAAGGTTGATGCAGAGTGTAGAATACAGTTCTGAGCATTGTAGTGCACCGGTTCCAGTGAATTAAGGCAATGGTGACTGGGGATTGATAAAACAGTGCAGGTGAGAGCTAGATCGCCACATCTTTCACATACACCGATCAGCCAAAACATTATGACCTGATGAGCCAAAACATTATGACCACCTGCCTAATATGCTGTTGGTCCTCCGTGTGCTGCCCCATACGCAGCAGGGTGCGATGCTCTGTGTATTGTGACACATTCCTCCCGTGACCACCATTAACATTTTCTGTGACTTGTGCCACAGTCGACCTTCTGTCGGTTCGGACCAGACGGGATAGCCTTCGTTGCCCTCGCGCATCGATGAGCCTTGGGCGCCCAACACCCTGTCTGTTGCCGGTTTGTGGTTTGTCCCTCCTCGGACCACTGTCGGTAGGTACTCACCACTGCTGACCGGGAGCACCCTACAAGCCTTGCCATTTCAGAGATGCTCTGACCCAGTCTTCTGGCCATAACAATTTGGCCCTTGCCAAAGTCGCTCAGGTCTTTACTCCTGCCCATTTCTCCTGCATCCAACACATCAACTTCAAGAACTGACTGTTCACTTGCTGCCTAATATATCCCACCCCTTGACAGGTGCCATTGTGACAAGATATCAATGTTATTCACTTCGCCTGTCAGTGGTCATAATGTTTTGGCTGATCGGTGTAATATCACCCAGTAAAATCGCTGGGGAAGAGGGAGGGAGTACTTAAATTCCCAGTGGATTATATTTTACAAAAATATAGACAATAGACAATAGGTGCAGGAGGAGGCCATTCAACCCTTCGAGCCAGCACCACCATTCATTGTGATCATGGCTGATCATTCTCAATCAGTACCCCGTTCCTGCCTTCTCCCCATACCCCCTGACTCCGCTATCTTTAAGAGCTCTATCTAGCTCTCTCTTGAAAGCATCCAGAGAATTGGCCTCCACTGCCTTCTGAGGCAGAGAATTCCACAGATTTACAACTCTCTGACTGAAAAAGTTTTTCCTCATCTCCGTTCTAAATGGCCTACCCCTTATTCTTAAACTGTGGCCCCTCTAATTATCCTCTAATTTTGCCCAGTAATCTCCTATGTGGGACCTTGTCGAAGGCTTTCTGAAAGTCGAGGTACACCACATCCACCGGCTCTCCCCTGTCCATTTTCCTAGTTACATCCTCAAAAAATTCCCGAAGATTAGTCAAGCATGATTTCCCGTTCGTAAATCCATCCTGACTCGGAACGGTCCTGTTACTGCTATCCAAGTATATTAGCGCATATTAACTATGTTATGTATATTAACTAGGCATAATTAGCGAAAATTAACAGTCTCCAATAAACAGTGGCATCAACACAGATGTGCGGCATCTCACAATCCAACGCCCCGCGACACCGCCTTAATTGGCTGTTAATGAAATGTGTTCCCCTTGGGACAAGTTGATGTTAATGTGCGTCCCCAGGCACGCCAGCAGCCAGCGTTCCACACGGGCATCCATGCCACCTCTCCGCAATGTACCAACGTTCATGGTTCATTTCTCCCGGAGTGCTGCCACAGGGATTGTAATGGAGAGAGGTTGACAGGGTCTACACGAGAATCCCATCATTGGGATGTAACCACAACTTAGAGGGGGGGGGGGAATTAAATAGGAAAATAACTGCAGTCGCTCAGGTCTTTACTCTTGCCCATTTCTCCTGCATCCAACACATCAACTTCAAGAACTGACTGTTCACTTGCTGCCTAATATATCCCACCCCTTGACAGGTGCCATTGTAACAAGATAATCAATGTTATTCACTTCGCCTGTCAGTGGTCATAATGTTTTGGCTGATCGGTGTAATATCACCGAGTAAAATCGCTGGGGAAGAGGAAGTGAGTACTTAAATTCCCAGTGGATTATATTTTACAGATATAGACAATAGACAAAAGACAATAGGTGCAGGAGGAGGCCATTCAGCCCTTCGAGCCAGCACCGCCATTCAATGGGATCACGGCTGAACATTCTCAATCAGTACCCCGTTCCTGCCTTCTCCCCATACCCCCTGACTCCGCTATCCTTAAGAGCTCTATCTAGCTCTCTCTTGAATGCATTCAGAGAATTGGCCTCCACTGCCTTCTGAGGCAGAGAATTCCACAGATTTACAACTCTCTGACTGAAAACGTTTTTCCTCATCTCAGTTCTAAATGGCCTACCCCTTATTCTTAAACTGTGGCCCCTTGTTCTGGACTCCCCCAACATTGGGAACATGTTTCCTGCCTCTAACGTGTCCAACCCCTTAATAATCTTTCCTTCGTGGAGAAAAAGAACAGGTGCCATCTCGGGTCGAGACCCTTCATCAGACTGAAAGTCTCTTAACATTGATCTATTCTACATTTTCCTTGAACTTCGTCCACTTTGATCTCTCGTTTTTCACACCTTCCCCTTCCATATCTCCCATTTCCCTCACCCCTGACTCTCAGTCTGAAAAAAGGGTCTCGATCCGAAACGTCACCCATTCCTTCTCTCCAGAGATGCTGCCTGCCCCGCTGAGTGACTCCAGCATTCTGTGTCTATCTTCGGTGTAAACCAGCACCTGCAGTTCCTTCCTACACATAATTGCCAACAAGTCACCTGATAAGCGCTGGAGTAACTCAATGGGTCAGGCAGCATCTCTGGAGAATGTGGATGGTGACGTTTCATAAAGTCGTAGAGTCATAGAGTGATACAGTGTGGAAACAGGCCCTTCGGCCCAACTTGCTCACACCGGCCAACACGCCCTAGCTACACTTGTCCCACCATCCCTCCAAACCTGTCCTATCCATGCACCTGTCTAACTTTTTCTTAAACGTTGGGATAGTCCCAGCCTCAACTACCTCCTCTGGCAGCTCGTTCCATGCACCCACCACCCTTTGTGTGAAAAAGTTACCCCTCAGATTTCTATTAAATCTTTTCCCCTTCACCTTGAACCTCTGTCCCCTGGTTTGGGGCTGGGATCCTCTGAGTTACTCCTGATATTTGTCAGTAGATGGTCAAGATTCAGTTTAGTTCATTGTCACGTGTACCGAGGTACAGTGAAAAGCTTTTGCTGCATGCTAACCAGTCAGCGGAAAGACAATACATGATTACAATCGAGCCATTCACAGTGTACAGATACATAGAAAGATAGAAAATAGGTGCAGGAGGAGGCCATATGACCCTTCGAGCCAGCACCGCCATTCATTGTGATCATGGCTGATCATCCACAATCAATAACCTGTGCCTGCCTTCTCCCCATATCCCAATTCTCTGAATGCATTCAAGAGGGAGCTAGATAGAGCTCTTAAGGATAGCGGAGTCAGTGGGTATGGGGAGAAGGCAGGAACGGGGTACTGATTGAGAATGATCAGCCATGATCACATTGAATGGCGGTGCTGGCTCGAAGGGCCGAATGGCCTCCTCCTGCACCTATTGTCTATTGTCTATTGTCTATTCCACTAGCCCCTAGAGCTCTATCTAACATGATAAGGGAATAACATTTAATGCAAGTTAAAGACAGCAAAGTCCGATCAAGGATAGTCCGAGTGTCTCCAAAGAGGTAGATAGTAGTTCAGCACCGCTCTCTGGTCAAGGGGTGTGTATTGATCAAGGGACTGGGGGTCAGCTCCAGATCAATGACGTGCGGTCTTTTACGGATCCACTTGAGAAAGGAGGCTTGATTTACCATCTCCCCCAGAGAGTGGCAGGTCCAGCGTTGTCCCACAGATCAGCCCTGGGACATCAACGTACAGACTCGGACCCTCAACCGTCAAGTGGCAACTGAGGCGAAGCTACGCAAATGCAGTGTTGCCAGTGATGTGGGCGGCACAGTGGAGCAGCGGGTAGAGCCGCTGCCTCACAACGTAGACACCCGGGTTCAGTGCTGACCTCCAGTGTGGAGTGTGCCCGTTCTCCCTGTGACCGCGTGTGCTTCCTCCAGGTGCCCTGGCTTCTTCCCACATCGAGTAATCGAGTGTGGAAGCTGGCCCTTCGGCCCACCTTTGCCCATGCCGACCAGCATGTCCCATCCGCACTAGTCCCACCTGCCTGCTTTTAGATTTTTAGATTTAGAGATAGAGCGCGGAAACAGGCCCTTCGGCCCACCGAGTCCGTGCCGCCCAGCGATCCCCGCACATTAACACTATCCTACACACACACTAGGGACAATGTTTACATTTTACCCAGTCAATTAACCTACAAACCTGCACGTCTTTGGAGTGTGGGAGGAAACGGAAGATCTCGGAGAAAACCCTCGCAGGTCACGGGGAGAACGTACAAACTCCGTACAGACGGCGCCCGTAGTCGGGATGGAACCTGAGTCTCAGGCGCTGCATTCGCTGTAAGGCAGCAACTCTACCGCTGCGCCACTGTGCCGCCCTCTAACCCATATCCCTCTAAACTCATCCTATGTACCTGCCTAACTGTTTCTTAAACTGTTGCTTCAACTACCTCCTCCGGTAGCTTGATCCGTCCACCCTTTGCGTAAAAGTGTTAATCTTTCCCACCTCACCTTGAACCAATGTCCTCTGGTTCTCGATTCTTGAGACGTGTGGGTTTGTAGATTAATTGGCCCTCTTGTAAACTGTCCCCTACTCTGCAGAATAGTGGATGAGAACGTGGGGATAACGTAGATCTAGTGTGAACATTCTTTCCAGGTGAGACAGAGGTTCACCTGCATCTCCTCCAACCTCATCTATTGCATCCGCTGCTCTAGATGTCAACTTATTTACATCGGCGAAACCAAGCGCAGGCTCGGCGATCGCTTCGCTCAACACCTGCGCTCGGTCCGCATTGACCAACCTGATCTCCCGGTGGCCGAGCACTTCAACTCCCCCTCCCACTCCCAGTCTGACCTTTCTGTCATGGGCCTCCTCCAGTGCCATAGTGAGGCCCACCGCAAATTGGAGGAACAGCACCTCATATTTCGCCTGGGCAGCTTGCAGCACAGCGGTATGAACATTGACTTCTCCAACTTTAGATAGTTCCTCTGTCCCTCTCTTCCCCTCCTCCTTCCCAGATCTCCCTCTATCTTCCTGTCTCCACCTATATCCTTCCTTTGTCCCGCCCCCCTGACATCAGTCTGAAGAAGGGTCTCGACCCGAAACGTCACCCATTCCTTCTCTTCTGAGATGCTGCCTGACCTGCTGAGTTACTCCAGCATTTTGTGAATAAATACCTTCGATTTGTACCAGCATCTGAAGTTATTTTCTTATACTATATGTAGTGTGAACGGGCTCGATGGTCGCTCGATGGTCGGCAGGGACTGACTCGCTGGGCTCAGGCACCTGTTTCACTGCTGAATCCTCCAATCACTCAAAACAAATATTCACCATGAATATGCTCAGGACAAAGATTATGGAAGGCCAGACGTCTGGGAAATGCATCTTGTTTTATCAAGGGGCGTGGTGGCAGTCTGTGGGTTGGAATGTATGCGGACCTTTATAAGAATTTCAAACAGATACGATTTGCACAGGGAGGCTAAACGTGTAACGTCTTTAAGGATTCCTGAGCGGCAGAACAAAATTCACTACTTATCAGTCCTTTCACCCAAATCGAACCGTCCGGGTTTGGGATCAGTAATTATTGACTAGACTAGCGGTTGCCAACTTCCTCACTCCCAAATACGGGACAAAGGGTGACGTCACCGCCCCGCGCCCCACGTGACCTCACCCAGCCAGCTGCCGCCATTGGTGGAGCGGGAGCACGTGGCCGCTGGCTGGGTGAGGTCACGTGGGGCGCGGGGCAGTGGTGACGTCACCCCTTGTCCCGTATTTGCTAGTGAGGAAGTTGGCAACCCCATACTAACGCGGGACAAGGGCGGTCCCGTACGGGACAAACCAATATAGCCCAAAATACGGGATGTCCCGGCTAATACGGGACAGTTGGCGACCCTAGTCCAGACCAGACTGACCCAAGTCAGACAAAGTTGCTTTAACCACTGCGCATCTGCCTTCTTCAGCTTACACCCCAGCGCTATGAACATTGACTTCTCTAACTTCAAGTAACCCTTGCTTTCCCTCTCTCTCTCCATCCCTCCCCCCTTCCCAGTTCTCCCACCAGTCTGACTGTCCCCCTGATTACATTTTATCTCTGTCTGCTTCGTTGTCGCCTTCTCCTGGCGGTCTAGATAGAGCTCTTAAGGATAGCGAAGTCAGGGGGTATGGGGAGATGGCAGGAACGGGGTACTGATTGAGAATGATCAGCCATGATCACATTGAATGGCAGTGCTGGCTCAAAGGGCCGAATGGCCTCCTCCTGCACCTATTGTCTATTGTCTATTCTACATTTTCCTTGATCTCCATCTCTTTTGATCCTTTACACATCCTCGTCTCTATGTTTCCCTCTCCTCTGGCGCTCTGTCTGAAGAAGGGTCTCGGCCCGAAACGTCACCCATTCCTTCTATCCAGAGACGCTGCCTGACCCGCTGAGTTACTCCGGCATTTTGTGTTTGCCTTCTTAAACTCTCTCTTTTGCAGTAGTCCTCTTGTCAGAGTTACCAACGGTGGGTGGCGCAGCAGGTAGGACCGCTGCCTCACAGCTGCAGAGACCCGGGTTCGATCCTGACCCCGGGTGCTGTCGGAGTGGAGTTTGCACGTTCTCCCTGTGACCTGCGTGGGTTTCCTCCCACTTTCCAAAGACGTGCAGGTTTGTAGGTTCATTTCTTTTGGAAACAGGCCCTTCGGCCCACCAAGGACTTCCCCCGCACACTAACACTATCCTACACACACTAGGAACAATTTACAATTATACCAAGCCAATTAACCGACGAACCTGCACGTCTTTGGAGTGTGGGAGGAAACGGAAAATCTCGGAGGAAACCCACGCAGGTCACGGGGAGAACGTGCAAACTCCGTGCGGACAGCGCCCGTAGTCGGGATCGAACCCGGGTCTCTGGAGCTGTGAGGCAGCAGCTCTACCCGCTGCACCTCCATGCCGCCCGTAATTGGCCTCTGTAAACTGCCCCCAGTGTGTGTGGGGAGTGGATGCAAAAGTGGAATAACGTAGAACTGATCAGATTGATGGGCCTGGCGCTATGAGCCAGCAGCTCAACTTCTGCGCCACTGTTTTATTATGAATATTAACTTAAAATGAAGGAAATTCCGGACCGCAGATATAAAATAATTAATCAAAGCACAGTTTGACGTCTTTTGCCGTTGGTTAATTTTTGCAATGGCTTTATAAGAGACTGGTCCATGTATTTCATGGTTTCAAAGCTGCTCAGTTCTGCCACCACATGGTGTGAAGATGGTAGTGCACAATAGAATCATTGAAGAGGTTTCAGGTACTAAAAGACCGAGACACAAGATTGTTTTTGAGAGGCTTCCTTGCCCCTCTCTGCTGTGACCTTAGCTTCCAATTGTGTGTTCTTAAGTTCAATAGTTTTGCTATTGGGGACGTGCAGCGTAGGTTTACTAGGTCAATTCCCGGAATGGCGGGACTGTCATATGTTGAAAGACTGGAGCGACTAGGCTTGTATACACAGGAATTTAGAAGGATGAGAGGGATCTTATCGAAACGTGTAAGATTATTAAGGGGTTGGACACGTTAGAGGCAGGAAACATGTTCCCAATGTTGGGGGAGTCCAGAACCAGGGGCCACAGTTTAAGAATAAGGGGTAGGCCATTTAGAACGGAGATGAGGATAAACGTTTTCAGTCAGAGAGTTGTGAATCTGTGGAATTCTCTGCCTCAGAAGGCAGTGGAGGCCAATTCTCTGAATGCATTCAAGAGAGAGCTAGATAGAGCTCTTAAGGATAGCGGAGTCAGGGGGTATAGGGAGAAGGCAGGAACGGGGTACTGATTGAGAATGATCAGCCATGATCACATTGAATGGCGGTGCTGGCTCGAAGGGCCGAATGGCCTCCTCCCGCACCTATTGTCTATTGTTCATAAGTTCTAGGAGTAGAATTAGGCCACTCGGCCCATCAAGTCCACTCCGCCATTCAATCATGGCTGATCTATCTCTCCCCACTTAATTCTCCTGCCCATAGCCCCTGAAATCCACCTGCCATTTCTCTCCCCTCTCTCCCAACCCGTTCAAGTCCTTCTGCAGAGTCCCAGCTTTCTCTGCACTACCTGCCCCTACACCTATTTCAGTTCAGTTCAGGCAGCATCTCGGGAGAGAAGGAATGGGTGACGTTTCGGGTCGAGACCCTTCTTCAGAAGGCAGGAACGGGGTACTGAAGAAGGGTCTCGACCCGAAACGTCACCCATTCCTTCTCTCCCGAGATGCTGCCTGACCTGCTGAGTTACTCCAGCATTTTGTGTCTACCTTCGATTTTACCAGCATCTGCAGTTTTTTTCCTACTCAGTTCAGTTCAGTTCGGTTTAGTTTAGTGTCTCGTGTACCGAGGTACAGTGAAAAGGCTATACATGATGACATGTCTACTTTCGTATCATCTGCAAACTTGGCCTCAAAGACTTCAATCCCCCCCATCCGAACCATTAATGCACCACCTGAAGAGTAGCGGCCCCAGCATCGCCCCCTGCTGGACTGTGGCTGACTTGCTGCCAAGCACTGGGCGATCATAGGTCATGTGATTGGAGTAGAATTAGGCCATTCGGCCCATCAAGTCTACTCCGCCGTTCAATCATGGCTGATCAATCTCTCCCTCCTAACCCCATTCTCCTGCCTTCTCCCCATAACCCCTGACACCCGCACTAATCAAGAATCTATCTCTCTCACAGCGCCCACGAATCGGGTTCGATCCTAACCTGTCTGTATGGAGTTTGTATGTTTTCCCCGTGACCTGCGTGGGTTTTCTCCGGGTGCTCCGGTTTCCTCCCACATTCCAAAGGCGTACAGGTTTGTAGGTTAATTGGCTGGGTAAAACTGTAAATTGTCCCGAGTGTGTGTGTGTGACAGTGTTAGTGCGCGGGGATCGCTGGCCGGCACGGACTCACTGAGCCAGAGGGCCTGTTTCCACGTTGTATCTATAAACTAAACTAAACTCTCCTAATATCAAATGCCACCTAATGGAGGCAGTGTTCTGGTAAACCTCCTGCTACCTCTCCAAAGCCTTTCCACCTCCAAATCCTCTTGTAATGGGCGGGAGCGTAACTGCACGCAATATTCCAGAATATTCCAGAATAAGTGAAGCGTAAACATTGGTGCAGAAATGATCATTCAAGGTGAACACCACTAGGAAACAGAGGTTGAGGAGACGTAGGGAGTGGCCTGTCCCGCTGAGTTACTCCAACATTTTGTGTCCATCGTCGGTGTAAACCAGCACCTGCAGTTCCTTCCTACCCATGGCGTTGCTGAGTCTGCTGGTGGGTGCTTTTAAGATTCGGGGTATCTTCTGCCCGATGGGAGCGGGGAGAAGAAGGAATGGCCGGGATGGGACAGGCCATCTCTCTGGCTCTTCACACTGTCCTGACTCACCTGGAGAGACATTGACTACAGCTCTGCCTTCAACACGGTCATCCCCACCAAGCTCATCACCAAACTCCACCAGCTAGGCCTCAGCTCGTCCTTATGTGACTGGATCCTGGACTTCCTGCTGGAACGACCGCAGGCAGTGAGAATGGGCCCGCACCTGTCCTCCACTATCACCCTGAGTACCGGCACACCACAGGGCTGTGTTCTGAGCCCCATGCTCTACTCCCTCTTCACACACGACTGTGTTACTGCATTCGACACCAACACCATTGTCAAGTTTGCAGATGACACAACGGTGATCGGGCTGATCACCAACGGGGATGAAACAAACTATAGAGCGGAGGTGCAGAACCTGGCGGACTGGTGCTCGGATAACAACCTGTTCCTAAATACCACCAAGACCAAGGAGCTGATCATCAACTTCCGTAGGTCACACAACGGGGAATATGCCCCGATCTCTATCAACGGGGACAGTGTGGAGAGAGTGTCCAGCTTCAAGTTTCTGGGCACTCACATTTCGGAGGACCTAACATGGTCCACTAACACTGCTGCGCTGGTCAAGATGGCACAGCAACGACTGTTCTACCTAAGTACACTGAAGAAGTCTGGTCTACCCCAACAGCTGCTGACAACCTTCTACCGCTGCACCATAGAGAGCATCCTAACACATGGCATCCCTGTGTGGTACCTCAGCTGCACGGAGGCAGAGAGGAAAGCTCTTCAGCGGATAGTCCATAGAGCTCAGAGGACCATCAGAACACAGCTACCAGCCTTGGAGGGCATCTACAACACACGGTGCCTCACAAAAGCCACCAGCATCCACAAAGACTCTTCACACCCCTGCAACAGTCTGTTCGAAATTCTACCACCGGGCAGACGCTACAAGGCCTTCTACGCCCGCACCTCCAGACTCAGGAACAGCTTCATCCCCAGGGCCATAGCTGCTATGAACCGGTCCTGCTGAGCCGGATGGCCACATCGCACAGTGAACCGGCACAGACCTACTTGCACTTTATTCTGTTTTAAAACTGTTCTAATTTGTTTCATTGCGTTGTTTAAATTAATACTGACTAGCTAATTAATTTATTGCATCGTATGGGAGGCGCATTCCCAATCTCGTTGTACCCCTGTACAATGACAATAAAGGTATATTGTATTGTATTGTATTGTATTGTATTATATTGTAGACACCAAAAGCTGGAGTAACTCAGTGGGTCAGACAGCGCCTCCAGAGAAAAGGAATAGGTGACGTTTCGGGTCGAGACCCTTCCTCAGATTGAGAGTCAGGGGGAACAAGAGATGTGGATGGTACTTAGGGAAAATGAATGGAAGAAATGCAAAGAGCAATGATAATCAACATTATGTGGGGCATGTAATAGACTGTTGTTGGCTGAGGCTTAGGTGACAACGAGAATATACACCGATCAGCCAAAACATTATGACCACTGACAGGTGAAGTGAATAACATTGGTTATCTTGTTACAATGGCACCTGTCAAGGGGTGGGATATATTAGGCAGCAAGTGAACAGTCAGTTCTTGAAGTTGATGTGTTGGATGCAGGAGAAATGGGCAGGAGTAAAGACCTGAGCGGCTTTGACAAGGGCCAAATTGTTCTGGCCAGACGATTAGGTCAGAGCATCTCTGAAACGGCAAGGCTTGTGGGGTGCTCCCGGTCAGCAGTGGTGAGTACCTACCGACAGTGGTCCGAGGAGGGACAAACCACAAACCGGCGACAGGCAGGGTGTTGGGCGCCCAAGGCTCATCGATGCGCGAGGGCAACGAAGGCTATCCCGTCTGGTCCGAACCGACAGAAGGTCGACTGTGGCACAAGTCACAGAAAATGTTAATGGTGGTCACGGGTGGAATGTGTCACAATACACAGTGCATCGCACCCTGCTGCGTATGGGGCTGCACACGGAGGACCAACAGCATATTAGGCAGGTGGGCATAATGTTTTGGCTCATCGGGTGTAGACGGAGGAACTTGACAGGATGACAGTGAAACTGGTCCACCGACTTGGGTGGAGGAGGAACTGAGAGAGAGGGGATGCAAGGGTTATTTGAAGTTTCGTGTGGAGAATGGTTGATGATATTGGCTGCTATTCAGAGCAGGTGCCCCAGTGTATAAAGCACAGGTGCGGTGTATTCTTTGGCAGCGATCATCAATTAACCTTCACTTCTCCCAACCCCCCCATGCAATTACTGATGAAGACCTCACTGTCAAAACCCAGGCACTTTCCAAAGTAATAACATTCCCAGCCGCCTGAGGAATGCTGCCTTGCATGTAGAACACATTCTTCTCTCTCACCACCACACCACCCTGGCTTTCTTCAAGATAACAGCTTTCATTACGTTTGCCCTCGGTAGCGAGCGTTCAACCCTTGAATACACAGTGAGCTGCATCGGAGGTGGATTAAAAGCCCTGTCCCCCTAAAGCGGTCTCCAAAGATGCTCGTTCCAGCACTGTCTGGGATTACAGGAATGTAGTGGCCAATATCAACCGGGACATTTTTAACAAGGCCATGGGCTATTTAGACACAAAATGCTGGAGTAACTCAGCGGGACAGGCAGCATCTCTGGGTCGACGTCTCCACCCAAAAAGTCACTCATTCCTTCTCTCCAGAGATGCTGCCTGTCTGTCCCACTGAGTTACTCCAGCATTTTGTGTCTGTCTTCAGTGTAAACCAGCATCTGTAGTTCCTTCCAACACACTGTGGTCTATTTAGTTTGGTTCAGTTTAGAGAGACAGCATGGAAATAGGCCCTTCAGCCCACCGAGTCCACGCCAACCATCCATCATCACCCGCTCCCACTAGTTCGACGTCATCCCACATTTGCACCCAGGGTATGGGGAGAAAGCAGGAACGGGGTACTGATTGAGAATGATCAGCCATGATCACATTGAATGGTGGTGCTGGCTCGAAGGGCAGAATGGCCTCCTCCTGCACCTATTGTCTATTGTCACCCACAACCTACACACAAATGAATGCAGCAGGGTGGCTCAGCCGTAGAGCTGCTGCCTCTCACCGTCAGAGACCCAGGTTCGATCCTGACCTCCAGCGCTGTGTGTGGTGTTTGCTCGTTCTCCCTGTGACCGTGTGGGTTTCCTCCGGGTGCCCCGGTCCCTCCCACATCCCAAAGACGTGCGGGTTTGTGGGTTAATTTGGCATCTATAAATGGTGTGTAGGGAGTGGATGAGAAAGTGGGATAACATGGAACTAGTGTGACACAAAAAGCTGGAGTAACTCAACGGGACAGGTGGCATCTGTGGAGAGAAGGAATGGGTGGCGTTTCTGGTCGAGACCCTTGTCTGAAGATGGGTCTCTCTCGACACGAAACGTCACCCATTGTTTCCTCTCCAGAGATGCTGCCCATCCCGCTGAGTAATGCCAGCTTTTTTTATGCCTATCTTCAGTTTAAACCGGCATCTGCAGTTCCTTCCAACCCCGAGAACTCGTGTGAGCGGGGATCGATGGTCAGAGTGGACTCGGTGGGCCGAAGGGCCTGTTTCTCCAAACTAAACTAAAGGCAATCCAATAAACGGAGATGACGATAATTAACTCAATTCTGATCCATTTTGTTCTGGAGATCCAATAGGTTCTGGAGTTGTGCTTCTGAGCTGGCGGTCTGACCTGCGCTGTCGAGAGTAAAGGTTTGGATCAGAACGATGCCTCTCAATAACAGCTCTCCACACAGTGACTTGGTTTGAGGAATGCACTGAATGAAGATAGACTTTCAACACATCAATGGGCGCACTGGAGTTTGAACTCATTGCACTGTGGGGTCGACGGAGGTCACAAGGAATACTTTTGGCTGGAGTGTTAAATTGTACTCAGTTTGTTCATCGGGTTGGCATGGCGACGGAGCCTTGGGGATTTTGGTGGGATTTAGCCTTTGAGCGTCTGACGTGGCTTCCTTTGATCCCTGTCCACCATCTGCAGCGAACCCAGGTGAACCCACCTCTTCACCACTGGGTAGGTCAGAGCTAGAGTTGCTGCCTCACAGCGCCAGAGACCCCGGTTCCATCCTGACCACGGGTGCTGTCTGTACAGAGTTTGCACGTTCTCCCCGTGACCTGCGTGGGGTTTCCCCGGGTGCTCCGGTTTCCTCCCACACTCCACGGGTTTGTAGGTTAATTGGGTTCTGTAAACTGTCCCTGGTGTGTAGAGTAGTCGAGTCAAGTCAATTTTATTTGGACAGCACATTTAAAAACAACCCACGTTGACCAAAGTGCTGTACATCAGTTCAGGTACTAAGAAACGAACATACAATGGCACACAAACATAACAGCACATACATAAACAGTTCACAAGCGCCCCCTCAGAGGGCCTCAAACGCTAGGGAGTAGAACTAGTGCGTGGGCAATCGCTGGACGACGTGGACTTGGTGGTCCGAAGAGCCCTGTTCCCACACTATATCTCTAATCTAAACTAAAGTAACTAAACTAAACTAAACTCCGGTTTCCTCCCACACTTCAAAGACGTACAGGTTTGTCGGTTAATTGGCTTGGAAAAATGGTACATTGTCCCTACTGCGTAGGATAGTGTTAGCGTGTGGGGATCGCTGGTCGGCACGGACTCGGTGGGCCGAAGGGCCTGTTTCCGTGCTGTATCTCTAAGCTAAACTAAACTAGAGAAGTTTTATTTTGATAACCCCTTTCATGCAGTGAGGCCTCCTAAGGTGGGATGGCTGAATGGTGGTGCTGCTTTTCAAGAGTGTTGTTAAACAAAATGTGGATTCAGGATATCTTTATTTGTCATCCAAAAAACAAGTTTTTTGGGTCGAAATTTAGTCATGTGGACAGGATTAGAAAGTATTAGCTATAACCCCAATAGAACACAGAGTGCCGGAGTAACTCAGCGGGTCAGGCAGCATCTCTGGAGAACATGGATAGGTGACGTTTCACAGAGTGCTGGAGTAACTCAGCGGGTCAGGCAGCATCTGTGGAGAACATGGATAGGTGACGTTTCACAGAATTTTAGAGTAACTCAGCGGGTCAAGAGAGAGAGAGAGCTAGAGCATTCAAGAGAGAGCTAGATAGAGCTCTTAAGGATAGCGGAGTCAGGGGGTATGGGGAGAAGGCAGGAACGGGGTACTGATTGAGAATGATCAGCCATGATCTCATTGAATGATGGTGCTGGCTCGAAGGGCCGAATGGCCTCCTCCTGCACCTATTGTCTATTCTCTATTGTCTATTGGGTCAGGCAGCATCTCTGGAGGACAGGGATAGGTGACGTTTCAGGTCGGGGCCCTTCTTCAGACTGTGAAACGTCGCCCACCCGTGTTCTCCACAGATGCTGCCGGATCTGCTGAGATACTCCAGCACCTTGTGCTCTACGCAAGACCACAGCATCTGCTTCTGATCCCAGCTTCTTTGTGTCGAGCCGAGAGGCGAAGTTGGAGAAAGCGGGATTGTTTTCTCTGGAGTGTCGCAGGTCGAGGGGAGAGTTGATGGAAGTATGTAAAGTTATGAGAGGCAGGGGTAGGGTAGACAGTCAGAACCTTTTCCCCGGAGTGGAAATGTCAAAGAGGACTGAGGTTTAAGGTGAGAGGGGCGAAGTTTAAAGGAGATGTGTGAGGGAGGGTTTTATACCGAGGGTGGTGGGGGCCTGGAACGTGCTGCCAGGGGTGGCGGTGGAGGCAGATACCATAGTGGTGTTGAAGAGGCTTATAGATAGGTGAATGGATATGCAGGGAACGGAGGGATATGGATCACGAGCAGGCGGAGGTGATGCGTTCAACTTGGCATCATGTTCAGCACGGGCATTGTGGGCCAAAGACATTTAGACAGGCACATGGATAGGACAACTAGCCCCTAGCGTGCAGGGAGTGGATAGGACCGGTTTGGTGGGATATGGGCCAAATGCAGGCAGGTGGGACTCATGATCGGCGGTCACTGGAAGCGAGTGTGACTGTCCTCTCCAGAGGGCCGGACGGCTGTGCGTGACTTTGTTTAACGTGGGGAGACTGGTGCACAGACAGCCACCACACGGTCCTTGACAGATCTGGGTCAGGATCCAGTGGCGTGGAGTTCAAGACGACCGGGGACCCTTTTCTGCCGCGGCCTTCATCCATCCGCCTTCCCAGCCGTTGTGACGCTCCACTAAAGTTAGCCGCCATCCTCCCTCCGCCTGTTCCACCGTTGAGGTCTTGGTTGGATCGCTCTTTGTCAGGGACCTTCCCCCTCGACCTTACCGCCATGGGTGACCCTACCAGGAGCGTAGCTCCAGACGGCAGCGCTCTCAGGATCTCAGGACCACACGAGCTTCTCCACCACCACAAGGTGAGTACCCACGGAGAAGGCAGGTGGGGCTAGTGCAGCTGGGACACGTTGGGCGGTGTGGGCAAGTTGGGCGATGGGCCTGTTTCCGCGCTTTATCACTCTGTGACTGCACGGTGGCGTAGCGGTAGAGTTGCTGCCTTACAGCGAATGCAGCGCCGGAGACTCGGGTTCGATCCCGACTACGGGCGCCGTCTGTACGGAGTTTGTACGTTCTCCCCGTGACCTGCGTGGGTTTTCTCCGAGCTCTTCGGTTTCCTCCCACACTCCAAAGACGTGCAGGTTTGTAGGTTAATTGGCTTGGTGTAAATGTAAAAAATTGTCCCTAGTGTGTGTAGGACAGTGTTAATGTGCGGGGATCGCTGGGCGGCGCGGACTCGGTGGGCCGAAGGGCCTGTTTCCGCACTGTATCACTCTGTGACTCTATAAGTGGAGGCTCCGAGCCAATTAGCAGGACGTTGCAAAATAAACGCACACAGAGTTACCAGAAGCAGCCAGTGTGTGGCAGACCAGCCTGATGCAAAGTACAAACACAGAGGGGGAGAGGAGAGAGAGCATGTTGCTAAACTCTCGGTAGCCTGATGCAAGGAGTCACCAGGAAACCTCAGCGCTGTTCAATCATTCAATGATGCTTTATTGCCACATGCACCTAGGTGCCGTGAAATGCTTAGTTCTTGCATGCAATACACAAAGAGTCGCCCACGAGATCACAAAAATACTCCTCGGAGTCTCGATGGTCCGTCTATGTTCTCAGCTGCAAAAAAACTTCCAAGCAATGGCTTCACGCACTCCCAAAAAAATCACCACTTTATAAGTTCATAGGTTCATAGGTGATAGGAGCAGAATTAAGCCACTCGGCCCATCGAATCTACTCCGCCATTCTATCACGGCCGAGCTATCTCTCCCTCCTCACCCCATTCTCCTGCCTTCTCCCCGTAACCCCTGCCTTGACTCCGTCTGGACTTTGCCCGGAGTGAATCATGTTTTTGAGTGAAATTGGTGACATTCTGTTGAGTATTTCCTGATACCAATCAAGAAAGTCGTGGGTTTGCAATGGATGGTCCTGGGGGTGGGATTCCATTGCCGTGTGAGACTGGGACTGCCCTGCAGTGTATGGTACAGACTTCATAGAGTCATCGAGTCACACAGAAGGGAAACAGGCCCTTTGGTCCAACTTGTTCATGCCAACCAACTTGCCCCATCTACACAAGTCCCACCTGCCCAGGTTTGGCCCAGATCCCTCTAAACCTGTCCTATCCATGTACCTGTACAAATGTCTTTTAAATGATGTTATCGTACCTGCCTCCACTACCTCCTCTGGCAGCTCGTTCCATACAAGCACCATCCTTATGGATCAGGGGGACAGAAGGTGAAGCCTGGCAGGGGAAGCCTTGTCCGAAGCAGAAGTAAGAGAGCATAGTTTAGTTTAGTTTAGTTTAGAGATACAGTGTGGAAACAGGCCCTTTGGCCCACCTAGTCCGCTTCGCCCAGCGATCGCCCGTATACTAGTTCTATCCTACACACTAGAGAACATTTACAGAAGCCAGTTAGTCTACAATCTTGGCAGACACAAAATGCTGGAGTAACTCAGCAGGTCAGGCAGCATCTCGGGAGAGAAGGAATGGGTGACGTTTCGGGTCGAGACCCTTCTTCAGATTGATGTCAGGGGAGAGGGCGGGACAAAGATAGGATGTAGTAGGAGATAGGAAGACTAGTGGGAGAACAGGGAAGCGGGAGGGGAAAGAGAGGGACAGAGGAACTATCTGAAGTTGGAGAAGTCAATGTTCATACCGCTGGGGTGTCACAGTCTACAAACCTGTACATCTATGGAATGTGGGAGGAAATCGGAGCACCCGGTGAAAACCCACGTGGTCAAGGGGAGAACGTGCAAACTCCGTACAGGCAGCACTGATGGTCAGGATGGAACCCGGGTCTCTGGCGCTCAGAGGCAGCAACTCTATCCGCTGCGCCACCGTGCCGCCCTTAAGGCGGGAGGGAGAAGATGGTGACCGGGGGAATGTCACTACTCAGCAACCCCAGCCTCGCGCTATGATTAACGTCTGACGGCACTGGGCCTGTACTCGCTGGAGTGTAGGGGGGACCGCATTGAAACTTACCGAATAGTGAGTGGCCTGGATGGAGAGGATGTTTCCACTAGTGGGAGAGTCTAGGACCAGAGGCCACAGCCTCAGTCTAAAAGGATGTTCCTTTAGAAAGGAGCTGGGGAGGAATTTCTTTACTCAGAGGGTGATGAATCTGTGGGATTCATTGCCACAGGAGGCCGTGGAGGCCAAGTCAGTGGATATGTTTTAAGGCAGAGATTGACAGATTCTTGTGTGTCAGTGGTTATGGGGTGAACGCTGGAGAATGGGGTTGAGATGGAACGATAGATCAGCTGTGACTGAATGGCGGAGTAGACTTGATGGGCCGAATGGCCTAATTCTGCTCCTACAACTTATGAACCTCCGAGCCAAGAGGAACGAGGGGACACCTTGACTGCCCAGGACATGAAGAGCATCGGAGGGGAGAGATACTTTTCGAAGGAGCCTGCAAGATTGTAGTCCCCACTGCAATGCAAGAGATCCACTTCACACCCCGATTACCAACAAGATGGACATGAATAATCAGCTGTGGGAGCCCGAGGGAGAAGCAATAATCCCTCGTCTGCTGCTCGCATTGATTGCTGAATATTAATGAATAAACTACTGATCCAATTAATGAAATGTCTTGCAGCAGCACATTGCTACTTCTTAATGAGTGGCACTTCGCTTAGAAATGCACGATTATGGTGTGGGTGGGAGCGGACAAGTCATTAGTTTTCCCCACCACCAGGGTCTCGACCTCTCCTTGTTCTCCAGAGATGCTGCCTGACCCGCTGAGTTACTCCAGCAGTCTGTGAAACGACACCTATCCATGCTCTCCAGAGATGCTGCCTGACCCGCTGAGTTACTCCAGCACTCTGTGAAACGACACCTATCCATGCTCTCCAGAGATGCTGCCTGACCCACCCGCTGAGTTACTCCAGCACTCTGTGTCTTTATTCAGTTACAACACAAGGGTTTGGATCTTTGTGTCTTTTTTTTGTTGTTGAAAAAACCCCAGCATCTGCAGTCTCCAAATAATGAGGTTAGTTTAGTGACAGAGCTGGGAACAGAGCTGGGAACAGAGCTGGGAACAGAGCTGGGAACAGAGCTGGGAACAGAGCTGGGAACAGAGCTGGGAACAGAGCTGGGAACAGAGCCTGCAACCTAGCGAGTCCACGCCGACCATTGATCACACGCTCACACTAGTTCCATGTTGGCCCCGTATTAGTAGGGGTTGCCAACTTCCTCGCTCCCAAATACGGGACAAAGGGTGGCGCCCCGCGTGACCTCACCCGGCCAGCGGACATGTCCTCCCGCTCCACCAATGGCTGAATGTGGGGAAAACCTCTTCAAAGTAGGAGCTCAGAGGGGCCGAGCGGCCATCGTGGTGGGAAAGGAGTTGTCGATGTTGAGAGGGAGAGATAGATCTGCCACGGTGGAATGGCGGAGTGGACTTGATGGGCCGAACGGCCTCATTCTGCTCCTATCCCTCACGAACTGATGAATACAGCACGGAATATAAGAAAATAACTGCAGATGCTGGTACAAATCGAAGGTATTTATTTCACAAAATGCTGGAGTAACTCAGCAGGTCAGGCAGCATCTCAGGAGAGAAGGAATGGGTGACGTTTCGGGTCGAGACCCTTCTTCATGCAGCACGGAATATCTCATTGGCCAGCGCCTTCATACTCGGGCCCGCCCGTCCATCAAGCTTTCTTTTGGAAGTAGAGTTCATCCATGCACTTTGCTCCTTGATTATTCCCCGTCTATAACTGTCTCCATGTTCCCTGAGATGCAATTGCAAAGTACAAGGCGTTTACAAATACCACACACTGCCGGGCGGAATGAAACGGGCACAAACACCATGTAGCAGGGAAATAATGTCGCAACTGTAGATCAATGGCAATAAAACATGAAACAATCTTCCTCAAGTATTCCAAGCACAGGCACGCAGATTCACTGGGAAGTGTAAGAATGACAGGGACAATATTTGCCGCTCGCTGCGAACTAATTTGTTTGTGCGATGATTTTTGCTTTTTGGATTGAAGGTGACCTTGAGTGAACGAGCATGTATTCTCTCCTGCATGCTGATATCAGTACTGTCACCATCACTGCAGCTCACATCCAGGCAAACAAATGATTGCTCCCCAAGAAGCTAATAGAAAAGTTATTTAGACTTTAAAGTCGTAGAGTCAGAGAGTCTTACAGCGTGGAAACCCAGGTCCTTCGGCCTAACTTGTCCACATCGACCAACATATCATATATCATATCATATCATATATATACAGCCGGAAACAGGCCTTTTCGGCCCACCAAGTCCGTGCCGCCCAGCGATCCCCGTATATTAACACTATCCTACACCCACTAGGGACAATTTTTACATTTACATTTTACATGCCCCACCTACACTGGTCCCACCTGCCTTCGTTTGGCCCATATCCCTCTAAACCCGTCCGATCCATGTACATGTCCAAATGCTTTTCAAAAATGTTGTGATAGTTCCTGCCTCAACTACCTCCTCCAGCAACTCGTACCATATACACCCACCACCATATGTGTGAAAAAACTGCCTCTCAGGTTCCTATGGAAAATATTCTGCACTCTGTATGTTCTGTACTGCGTGAGTTTGACCTGATTAGATTTGTGTATAGCGCATCTAATGTTGACACAAAATGCTGGGGTAACTCAGCGGGACAGGCAGCATCTCTGAAGAGAAGGAAAGGGGACATCGGATGTGTTTGGATAGCACGCAAAGCAAAGCTTTTCACTGTACCTCGGTACACATGACAATAATAACTCCAAACCTTAGCCTGTACCCAAACACCTAAGCTTATATCTTATATGTCTTTGGTACATGGATAAGATAGGTTGAGAGGAATATGGGGCAAATCAGGGGAAGGCGAGACCAGCGGAGATGGGGCATCTTGGTCAGTATGGGGATGTTGGGCCAAAGGGCCTGTTTCTGCGCTGTATGACTTTATGACTCAATAACGCCGCAGTAGGTCCTTTTTTCCTGTAGCTATCAAACCGGACAACTCCTCCCCTTTCTGTGGTGGGGTAGACTGACTGCCCTTCCCCCCCTCCCCCCTCCCCCCTTCTCCCCAATCTTTGTGCATCCCCAATCCTAGATTTTCCACTTGTCACTTTAATTTCATGTTTCATGTATCTAGTGTTGACAGACCAATTTCCCTCCTGGGATAAATAAAGTTCTACCGTATCGTATCGTATCGTATCATATGGACTGGAGTGACTAGGCTTGTACACACTGGAATTTAGAAGGATAAGAGGAGATCTTATCGAAACGTATAAGATTATTAAGGGGTTGGACACGTTAGAGGCAGGAAACATGTTCCCAATGTTGGGGGAGTCCAGAACAAGGGGCCACAGTTTAAGAATAAGGGGTAGGCCATTTAGAACTGAGATGAGGAAAAACCTTTTCAGTCAGAGAGTTGTGAATCTGTGGAATTCTCTGCCTCAGAAGGCAGTGGAGGCCAATTCTCTGAATGCATTCAAGAGAGAGCTGGATAGAGCTCTTATGGATAGCAGAGTCAGGGGGTATGGGGAGAAGGCAGGAACAGGGTACTGATTGAGAATGATCAGCCATGATCACATTGAATGGCAGTGCTGGCTCGAAGGGCTGAATGGCCTCCTCCTGCACCTATTGTCTATTGTCTATTGTCTATTGTATCATATCGTATCGAGACTGGAAAACTGGACAGAGAGGAGGAGAAATCCTTACACTTGGGATATGTCTATCCTGGTGGGATCTGGGTTGCTTGGATATGTTCCTTGATCGTTGGGTATCAAGGGAATCAAGGGGGTTGGGAATGTGTAGAACGGACTGAGGCGAGAACAAGACTAGACCAAGTGGACCCGTTGGGCCCAAACCTCTCCTGCATTGGAGCAGCACTCTCTCCTCCCCCCCTCCTCCCCTCCCCACATGCCCCCGAGGAGATAGATCTAAACTCTAAAATGTGAATAACTTTAAAAATATAACACCGATTTCAACGTAACTTCTTCCATTAGCACCAAAGTGACGACGGTGAGTAAGGTGGGCCTAAAATTGTCGCCCTATCGTGTACCGTTTTGGCTGTAGTTCAGGAACAAACAAACAAACGAAAGTTTTAGTATATGGATGCAGGAAAAATGTTCCCGATGTTGGCGGTGTTGGCTCGAAGGGCCCAATGAGCTCTTCCTGCACCTATTTTCTATGTTATTATATGTTTCTATGTTGGGGGAGTCCAGAACCAGGGGGCCACAGTTTAAGAATAAGGGGTAGGCCATTTGGGACTGAGATGAGTACAAACTTTTTCGCCCAGAATCTGTGGAATTCTCTGCCACAGAAGGCAGTGGAGGCCAATTCACTGGATGTGTTCAAGAGAGAGAGAGAGTTAGATATACAGTAACTCTTAGGGCTAACGGAATCAAGGGATATGGGGAAAAAGCAGGATTTTGGGTGATCAGCCATGATCATATTGAATGGCGATGCTGGCTCGAAGGGCCGAATGGCCTCCTCCTGCACCTATTGTCCATGATTCTATGTTTCTAAGACCTTATTGATAGATGGATTGGCCTGGGGTGTCCACATGGACTAACCCTAACCTCTTTCCTTATGTTTCCAGATTTAATTCCTCTCTCAGCTCCAGCCAAACAGACCCTGGTGGATCAGAACAATAGGCTTAGTGAAACCATCGGGAGAGCAGCCATGGACTGTTATCTTACATAAAAACATTATATTTACCTCCCCTGAATTCCATATTTTGTAGTACAGTGTTAGTGCAGAGAGCCTGTGCAGAATCCTGAAAGCTTAACACATTAATTATTAAGGGTGGCATGGTGGCACAGCAATAAACAATAGACAATAGGTGCAGGAGGAGGCCATTCGGCCCTTCGAGCCAGCACCGCCATTCAATGTAATCATGGCTGATCATTCTCAATCAGTACCCCGTTCCTGCCTTCTCCCCATACCCCCTGACTCCGCCATCCTTAAGAGCTCTATCTAGCTCTCTCTTGAATGCATTGAGAATTGGCTTCCACTGCCTTCTGAGGCAGAGAATTCCACAGATTCACAACTCTCTGACTGAAAAAGTTTTTCCTCATCTCCGTTCTAAATGGCCTGCCCCTTATTCGTAAACTGTGGCCCCTTTGTTCTGGACTCCCCCAACATTGGGAAAATGTTTCCTGCCTCTAACGTGTCCAACCCCTTAATAATCTTATACGTTTCGATAAGATCCCCTCTCATCCTTCTAAATTCCAGCGGTAGAGTTGCTGCCTCACAGCGCCAGAGACCCGGGTTCGATCCTGACCTCGGGTGCTGTCTGTATGGAGTTTGTACGTTCTCCCCGCGGCCCAGGGGGTGCATTCCTCCGGATGCTCCGGTTTCATCCCACACCCCAAAGACGTGCAGGTTTGCGGGTAAATTGCCTCCCAGTGTGTAGGATGGACCTGGTGTGCTGGTATTCTTTGGCCAGCACGGACTTGGCAGACCAAAGGGCCTGTTTCCACGTCGGTATCTCTCTATGCTAAACTAATACACAAGAGTAATGCCGTGTGCCAGATCGGGGATTCATATGTGGCAGAAGATTGAATCACGAGGAGTAGATATTGGTTTCTTTGCAGACTGACCAGAAGATAACCATACATGAGGCAGTAGACTTATTGTTTTCTTTCTTATTTGAAAAGCTGAAACTTCTTTCTCCCGAGATGTGTGATATAGCAGCTTCATTTCCTCTCTCTATCTGTCAGCCTTCACCTGAAATATTAACCGCTGGCTCATGATCATGGCCTCACTGAGCTGAAATCAAAGCCTGGCACCAAACATGCTTTATTGAACCGTTAACCTCGCTGTTAGGATGAGACTCGTGGGGAATTTCAATGGCTTGGGTAGTCTTCATTTTACAGATGGAGAATCTACTCACCCCTTAGTTCTCTGTTGGACAATACAAAAAACAGAAAGGACCACATGCAGCTCCTAGTCTGATCATAGACACACAATGCTGGAGTAACTCAGCAGGTCCGACAGTGTCTCTGGAAAAAAGGACTAGGTGATGCTTCGGGTCGAGACCCCAGGTCTATCTTCGTTTTAAACCAGCATCTGTAGTTCCCTCCAGCACTCTTAGTCTGATCAGGGCAGGTTTCTATTTAATAGCAGGATGGGACTCTATTCCTTGGAGCGCAGGAGGATGAGGGGCGATCTTATAGGAACATAGAAACATAGAAAATAGGTGCAGGAGTAGGCCATTCGGCCCTTCGAGCCTGCACCGCCATTCAATATGATCATGGCTGATCATCCAACTCAGTATCCTGTACCTGCCTTCTCTCCATACCCCCTGATCCCTTTAGCCACAAGGGCAACATCTAACTCCCTCTTAAATATAGCCAATGAACTGGCCTCAACTACCTTCTGTGGCAGAGAATCATAAGGATGAGGGGTGATCTTATAGTCTGAAGAAGGGTCTCGACCCGAAATGTCACCCATTCCCTTCTCTCTCGTGATGCTGCCTGACCCGCTGAGTTTCCAGCATTTTGTGTCTACTTGTGATTTTATCGTTATGTACAAAATCATGAGAGGAATAGATTGGGCAGACGCACAGAGTCTCTTGCCCAGAATAAGGGAATCGAGGACCAGAGGCTGTAGGCTTAAGGTGTGAGGGGGGGAGTGATTTAATCAGAGCACAAAGGGGTGGCGGGTGTGTGGGAATGAGCTGCTGGAAGAGGTGGTAGTGGCAGGTACGATCGCAACGTTTAAGAAATATTTAGACAGGTGCATGGAGAAAGGACAGGTTTAGAGGGGCTATGGGGCAAATGCAGGCAAGTGGGATGGGACATGTTGCTGGTGAAGGTAAGTTGGGCTGAAGGGCCTGTTTCCACGCTGTATCACTCTGTGACTCAATATGTGCAAAGCAAGCATCCACAGACAGCGATCCAACAGCACACAGGTGAACCTTCGAGTGACGTTGAGATAGGCAGTCCTCCAATGGTAATACTCTTTCTCCATCCCATTACCACAAACCTTTCTCAGTTAATGAGGTGGCGCAGCGGTAGACTGCAACAGAGGCCCGGGTTCGATCCTAGCTACGGGCGCTGGTCCGTACGGAGTTTGCACGTTCTCCCCGTGACTGTGTGGGTTTTCTCCGGGTGCTCCGGTCTCCTCCCATATTCCGAAGAAGAATACAGGTTTGTAGGTTAATTGCTTCTATAAATTGTCCCTCATGTGGCAGGGGTAGAGCTAGTCGCTGGTCGGCACAGGCCCAATGGGCCAGAGCGCATGTTTCCCCTAAATCTTGACAGTGTAGAGTGGGTCTCAATCAGCATCTCATCCTGAAAAGCTGCTGCCTCACAGCACCAGAGACCCGGGTTCGATCCTGACCTCGGGTGTTGTCTGTGTGTGGAGTTTGCACGTTTTCACCGTGACTGCGTGGGTTCTCTCCGGGTGCTCCGGTTTCCTCCACGTCCCTAAAGGCGTGTGGGTTTGCGGGTTAATTGCCTCTGTAAAGATTGCCTCTCATGTGTAGGGAGTGGATGGGAAAGTGGGGGTAACTTGGAACTAGTGTGAACGGGTGATTGTTGATCAGCATGGACTCGTTGGGCGAAAGGCCTGTTCCGTTGGGGTTGACAACTGTCCCGTGTTAGCCGGGACATCCCGTATTTAGGGCTAAATTGGTTTGTCCCGTACGGGACCGCCCTTGTCCCGTGTTAGGCCCGTGGGCCTCAGAAGGCAGTGGAGGCCAATTCTCTGAATTCATTCAAGAGAGAGCTGGATAGAGCTCTTAAGGATAGCGGAGTCAGGGGTATGGGGAGAAGGCAGGAACGGGGTACTGATTGAGAATGATCAGCCATGATCACATTGAATGGCGGTGCTGGCTCGAAGAGCCGAATGGCCTCCTCCTGCACCTATTGTCTATTGTCTATTGGGACGGTGTAGGCTAACGGAGTGTGTTCGCCTAACGGAGGTTGCGTGGCAACCCGCCTCCCGGCCCAGGCGGCCGCCATTGGTGGAGCGGGAGCACGTGGCCGCTGGCTGGGTGAGGTCACATGGGGCGCGGGGCGGAGACGTCACCCTTTGTCCCGTATTTGGGAGTGAGATAGTTGGCAACCCCTAGCTGCATCTCACCCTGCTTCAACACTGAGACTGGTGCAGAATGGGAGCGATGAACCAAACTACACCAGTCCCCCAGAGGATGCACGTGATTGAAGGGCTGTGCCAATTAGAAGCACAACTCCCAATTGTCAGCATTCAGCAGCAGGAGGCACTTTGTAACAAAAACTCTGGTTCAATTAAATGTTTTTGAATCATTTCAGCAGTGTCCTATTTTCTCCACAAGAGAGAGAGAGGGAGAGGGGAGAGAGAGAGAGAGAGAGAGAGAGAGAGAGAGAGAGAGAGAGAGAGAGAGAGAGAGAGAGAGAGAGAGAGAGAGAGAGAGAGAGAGAGAGAGAGAGAGAGAGAGAGAGAGAGAGAGAGGAGAGAGAGAGAGAGAGAGAGAGAGAGAGAGAGAGAGAGAGAGAGAGAGAGAGAGAGAGAGAGAGAGAGAGAGAGAGAGAGAGAGAGAGAGGAGAGAGAGAGAGAGAGAGGAGAGAGAGAGAGAGAGAGGAGAGAGAGAGAGAGAGAGAGAGAGAGAGAGAGAGAGAGAGAGAGAGAGAGCACATTGTGAAGCTGACAGGAAGATTGTGTCAGCCGTATTCTCTGTCTGCATTCTCCGTCTGAGTTGGCCCCGGTGTTGCTTCTGTGTGAACCGCCCGTGTCCTGATTCATCGTTGCCTCACGCAGGCTCGCTGTTCAACGAGGACGTCTGCTTTGACCAGCCAGCGTTGGTCCCTGATGGTTTGCCACTTGAACCCGTTTCACAAAAGCCGTGCTGGGCCCGCCGGCCTCCAGTCGATAAGCAAGCCCCCTCGCTGGCGTGAGCGAGCTCGTCAGGGCTGGCGTGTGGTCCTCCTGCCCTCCCTCGCCACACTCTCGCCTCCTCCACCAACAAAGGCCGCCCTTGATGGATATTGTTCTTTTACATAACGGCTGCCGCCTGCCATCTCTCCGCCCACTTCGCCTGCCGACAGTGCCTGTGTAGGTGTGTAGTTTAGCGGAAGGATAGCGACTAAAAGATAGATGAGTGGGAATCAGAAACAAGAACACAAGAATAGGCCAACCGGCCCCCTCGAGCCCGCTCTGCCATTCAATACGATCATGGCTGATCCCACCCCAACCCCCTTCCACTGTCGCCCTTCTTCCCACCCAAAAGAACCGTGTGATCTCCTGGGAGAGGGTGAAAAACCGGATAAAAACCCAGGCCAATTTGGGAAAAAAATTCGGGAAATTCCTCTCCGACCCCAAGCTAGGCGATCGAAACTTGTCCAAGAGATTAGTTAGGTCTTACGATACTAACAATAGCTCATGTCCACTTCCCTGCCCGCTCCCAGTAACCCCTATTTCCCTTGTCCTATTAAAAAACAATCTATTTATTTAACGTTCCTGCTTCCACAGCCCCCTGAGGCAGAGAATTCCACAGACTAACCACCCTCTGAGTGAAGAAGTTTCTCCTCATCTCAGTTTTTAAAAGAGCCCCCTCTTATTCTAAGACTATGCCCCCTAGTTCTGGTCTCCCCCGATCATCGGAAACATCTTTAGCGCATCCACCCGATCAAGGCCCCTCACGATCTTATTACGTTTCAATAAGATCGCCTCTCATTCTTCTGAACTCCAATGGGAAAAGTCCAACCTACTTAACCTTTCCTCATATGTCAACCCCCTCATCCCTGGGATTAACCGTGTAAACCTTCTCTGCACTGCCTCCAGAGCAAGTACATCCTTTCTTAAATATGGACCGCAAAACTGCACACAGTATTCCAAATGCGGTCTTACCAATACTGTATACAGCTGCAGCAAAACCTCCCTACTTTTATACTCTAATCCCCCTGGCAATAAAGGCTAAGACTCCATTGGCCTTCCTAATAATAATAATAATAATAATAATAATACATTACATTTATATTAGCGCTTTTCATATACTCAAAGACACTTTACAGGGATTTAGAGAACATAGGGAAGTGAATAAATAGATAAATAAGTAAACGAACAGAGGAAAGGAGACAGAGGGTGGGGTGACCTTCAGTGGTTGAAGGCAGTACTGAACAGGTGAGACTTCAGTGATGTTTTGAATGTGGTGAGTGTGGAGGAGTCTCTGACGGTTTGGGGTAGTGAGTTCCCATAGGGGTGGAGCAGCGATGGAAAAAAGCCCTGTCCCCCCAGGATCTGAGTTTGGTCCGGATGAGGGGGGATAGGAGATTGGCAGCAGCAGAGCGGAGGGTGCAGGTGGAGTGTGTCTGTGGAGGAGGTCAGTCAGGTAGGATGGGGCCAGGTTATGGAGGGCTTTGTAGGTCATGAGGAGGATTTGTACTGGATTCTCTGGGGGATGGGGATCACTTGCTGCACCTGCATACTAACTTTTTGTGATTCCTTATGCTAGTACCCCAGGTCCCTTTGCGTTGGTATTACCAAGCAGCTCCTCCCCATTTAGAAAATAACTTGCTTTATGATTTTTTTTTCCAAAATGCATAACTTCACATTTATCAGTATTAAATTTCATCTGCCAAGTCGCTGCCCACTCTCCTAGCTTATCTATATCCTTTTGCAGGCTTTTTCTATCCTCCTCACTCCCTGCTTGAACCAACCATGAATCAGCAAACCGCTCGCCTCGCCAATTCTCTCCCGGTGCCAAATGACCTGTCAGTGGGACGGATAGATTTTTCCAACAAAAAAGCTTTTCACTGTACCTCCAGTGTAAGAAAATAACTGCAGATGCTGGTACAAATCGAAGGTGTTTATTCACAAAATGCTGGAGTAACTCAGCAGGTCAGGCAGCATCTCAGGAGAGAAGGAATGGGCGACGTCTCGGGTCGAGACCCTTCTTCAGACTGATGTCAGGGGGGCGCGACAAAGGAAGGATATAGGTGGAGACAGGAAGATAGAGGGAGAACTGGGAAGGAGGAGGGGAAGAGAGGGACAGAGGAACTATCTAAAGTTGGAGAAGTCAATGTTCATACCGCTGGGCTGCAAGCTGCCCAGGCGAAATATGAGGTGCTGTTCCTCCAATTTGTGGTGGGACTCACTATGCACTGGAGGAGGCCCATGACAGAAAGGTCAGACTGGGAGTGGGAGGGGGAGTTGAAGTGCTCAGCCACCGGGAGATCAGGTTGGTTAAGGCGGACTGAGCGAAGGTGTTGAGCGATGCGATCGCCGAGCCTGCGTTTGGTTTCGCTGATGTAAAGAAGTTGACATCTAGAGCAAGCGGATGCAATAGATGAGGTTGGAGGAGGTGCAGGTGAACCTCTGTCTCACCTGGAAGACTGTTTGGGTCCTTGGATGGAGTCGAGGGGGAGGTAAAGGGACAGGTGTTGCATGTCGTGCGGTTGCAGGGGAAAGTGCCCGGGGATGGGGTGGTTTGGGTGGGAAGGGACGAGTGGACCAGGGAGTTACGGAGGGAACGGTCTCTGCGGAACGCAGAAAGGGGAGGGGATGGGAAGATGTGGCCAGTGGTGGGGTCCCGTTGTAGGTGACGGAAATGTTGGCGTATGATTTGTTGGCTACGCTGGCTGGTGGGGTGTACCTCATCACTGTACCTCAGTGCACGTCACAATAGTAAACCAAACAAAGGTCCTTGGTAGGATGATAGTCCATCGGGAGGAAGCTAGGCCAATGTGGCTCGGTGATTAACACTCCTCTCAGCCATTCTTTACGAGGATGTTGCCAGGACTAGAGGGCCTGAGCTACAGGGAGATGTTGAGTGGGCTGGGACTCTATTCCTTGGAGCGCAGGAGGATGAGAGGTGATCTTATAGAGGTGTATAAGATCATGAGAGGAATGGATCGGGTAGATACACAGAATCTCCATATAACCATATAACCATATAACAATTACAGCACGGAAACAGGCCAGTTCGGCCCTTCTAGTCCACGCCGAACACTCTCTCTGACCTAGTCCCATCTACCTGCTCTCAGACCATAACCCTCCAACCCTTCCCATCCATATACCTATCTAATTTACTCTTAAATAATAAAATCGAGCCTGCCTCCACCACTTCCACCGGAAACTCATTCCATACAGCCACCACCCTCTGAGTAAAAAAGTTACCCCTCATGTTACCCCTAAACTTTTGTCCCTTAATTCTGAAGTTATGTCCCCTTGTTTGAATCTTCCCCACTCTCAAAGGGAAAAACTTACCCACGTCAACTCTGTCCGTCCCTCTTAAAATTTAAAAAACCTCTATCAAGTCCCCCCTTAACCTTCTGCGCTCCAAAGAATAAAGACCCAACCTGTTCAATCTCTCTCTGTAGCTTAAGTGCTGAAACCCAGGCAACATTCTAGTAAATCTCCTCTGTACTCTCTCTATTTTGTTGACATCCTTCCTATAATTTGGCGACCAGAACTGCAAACCATATTCCAGATTCGGCCTCACCAATGCCTTGTACAATTTTAACATTACATCCCAACTTCTATATTCGATGCTCTGATTTATAAAGGCAAGCATACCAAACGCCTTCTTCACCACCCTATCCACATGAGATTCCACCTTCAGGGAACAATGCACAGTTATTCCCAGATCCCTCTGTTCCACTGCATTCCTCAATTCCCTACCATTTACCCTGTACATCCTATTTTGATTTGTCCTACCAAAATGCAGCACCTCACACTTATCAGCATTAAACTCCATCTGCCATCTTTCAGCCCACCCTTCCAAAAGGCCCAAGTCTCTCTGTAGACTTTGAAAATCTACTTCATTATTAACTACTATCTCTTGTCCAGAATAAGGGAAATCGAGGACCAGAGGACATAGGTTCAAGGTGAAGGGGAAAAGATTTAATAGGAATCTCAGGGTTAACTTTTTCACACAAAGGGCGGTGGGTGTATGGTATGGAACGAGCTGCCAGAGGAGGTAGTTGAGGCTGGGACTATCCCAATGTTTAAGAGACAGTTAGACAGGTACATGGATAGGACAGGTTTGGAGGAATATGGACCAAGCGCAGGCAGGTGGGACTAGTGTAGCTGGGTCATGTTGGCCAGTGTGGGCAAGTTGGGCCGAAGGGCCTGTTTCCACACTGTATCGCTCTGACTCTATGACACATGATGGATTTAAGCACCAGAGATTTGAGTGTAAAGATGTAAGATGATGAAATACAACGGGGAAAGTCAGCTGGTGAGAGAGTTTCTGCAGGGAATGAAACGGATTCAACTTTTATCAGAATTGGGAGAAATCAGAAATGATTTCCTGCAGGGTTCCATCAAAGACCAGTCTGGAGAAGGGTCCCGACCGGAGATGCTACCTACTGTTCCCTCCAGAGATGCTGCCTGACCCAAGTCAAGTCAAGTCAAGTTTATTTGTCACATACACATACACGATGTGCAGTGAAATGAAAGTGGCAATGCCTGCGGATTGTGCACAAGAAAAAAATTACAGTTACAGCATATAAATAAAAGTTAATACAAAGAAGACAAAATTTAGTCCCTGGAGTTATAAAAGTTGACAGTCCTGATGGCCTGTGGGAAGAAACTCCGTCTCATCCTCTCCGTTTTCACAGCGTGATAGCGGAGGCGTTTGCCTGACCGTAGCATCTGGAACAGTCCATTACTGGGGTGGTAGGGGTCCCTCATAATCTTGCTTTCTCTGGATCTGCACCTCCTGATGTATAGGTCCTGCAGGGGGGCGAGTGTAGTTCCCATGGTGCGTTCTGCCGAACGCACTACTCTCTGCAGGGCCATCCTGTCCTGGGCAGAGCTGTTCCCAAACCAGACTGTGATGTTGCCGGACAGGATGCTCTCTACAGCCCCAGAGTAGAAGCAATGAAGGATCCTCAGAGACACTCTGAATTTCCTCAGCTGTCTGAGGTGGTAAAGGCGCTGCTTTGCCTTACCCACCAGTGCGGCAATGTGCGTTGCCCATGTCAGATCCTCTGTGATGTGGACCCGCTGAGTTACTCCAGCACCTTGAGTCTATCTTCAGATTTTCTTCATCTGCTGCTATTCCGGAGCCCCTGGTCCACCTCCACCTGGCTCTTCCGGCCAACACAGCCACTACTTCAGAGCGGCATGGTGGCGCAGCGGTAGAGTTGCTGCCTTACAGCACTTGCAGCACCGGAGGCCCAGGTTCAATCCCAACTGCGGGCGCCGTCTGTACGGAGTTTGTACGTTCTCCCCGTGACCTGCGTGGGTTTTCTCCGAGATCTTCGGTTTCCTCCCACACTCCAAAGACGTACAGGCATGTAGGTAAATTGGCTTGGTACATGTAAAAGAAATTGTCCCTAGTGGGTGTAGGATATGTTATTATCATCATCATATCATATCATATATATACAGCCGGAAACAGGCCTTTTCGGCCCTCCAAGTCCGTGCCGCCCAGCGATCCCCATACACTAACACTATCCTACACTTACTAGGGACAATTTTTACATTTACCCAGCCAATTAACCTACATACCTGTACGTCTTTGGAGTGTGGGAGGAAACCGAAGATCTCGGAGAAAACCCACGCAGGTCACGGGGAGAACGTACAAACTCCTTACAGTACAGCACCCGTAGTCAGGATCGAACCTGAGTCTCCGGCGCTGCATTCGCTGTAAAGCAGCAACTCTACAGCTGCGCTACCGTGCCGCCCTGTGCGGGGATCGCTGGTCGGCGTGGACTCGGTGGGCCGAAGGGCCTGTTTCCGCGCTGTATCTCTAAACTAAACTAAACACATATCATTCAGTTCCTCCTCATCTCCACCCTCTCCAGTTTGTTTCCTCCATCCCCCTAACCCATCCCTGCAATTGATTGATTGAATGATATAGCAGGGAAACATGCCCTTCGGCCCACCGGTCCATGTTGACCATCGATGGCCCGTTCACAATCGCTCGAGTCTCTGGTGCTGTGAGGCAGTTAAGTCTGGATCTGCAATCTCAATTTAAAAGTGTGAAGAATTTTAAAGACTTTTAATAAAGAATGGCTCAGTGGAATGGCTTAATAATGTGTACAATTACATTACAGTCGGTGGGTGGTAAATGGGTTACTGTGTAAACTCAGGGCAGTCTTGGTAACGTTTGCAGGTCCTGGCTGATTCTAATAGCTGTGTCATTTGCATGAGGTTTTACCAATAAAGAGATCAGGATGGTGTAAACAACCGCAAATGCAGGTTAACTTTAGTATAATTACATAGAAACATAGAAAATAGGAGCAGGAGTAGGCCATTTGGCCCTTCGAGCTAGCACGCCATTCAATATGATCATGGCTGATCATCCAATATCATCTGAACTTTAGACGTCATTATTTTGTTTTCTAGCCTTATGACACATATGATTATTAGGTAGGTTTACTGCAGCGTAGGTTTACTAGGTTGATTCCCGGAATGGCGGGACTGTCATATGTTGAACGACTGGAGCGACTAGGCTTGTATACACTGGATTTTAGAAGGATGAGAGGGGATCTTATCGAAACGTATAAGATTATTAAGGGGTTGGACACGTTAGAGGCAGGAAACATGTTCCCAATGTTGGGGGAGTCCAGAACAAGGGGCCACAGTTTAAGAATAAGGGGCAGGCCATTTAGAACTGAGATGAGGAAATACTTTTTCAGTCAGAGAGTTGTGAATCTGTGGAATTCTCTGCCTCAGAAGACAGTGGAGGCCAATTCTCTGAATGCATTCAAGAGAGAGCTGGATAGAGCTCTTAAGGATAGTGGAGTCAGGGGGTATGGGGAGAAGGCAGCAACGGGGTACTGATTGAGAATGATCAGCCATGATTACATTGAATGGCGGTGCTGGCTCGAAGGGCCGAATGGCCTCCTCCTGCACCTATTGTCTATTGTCTATTGTCTATTGTCTATGTCTATTGTCTGAGTTACTCCAGCTTTGTGTGTCTATCTTCGGTATGAATATTGATTTCCCTAACTTCAAGTAACCCCTGTAACTGGTTTTCACCTAGCCCACAGCTTACCTTAACCAGCCTGTTTCCTTTATCATCGTTACTTTTTTGCAAATCTTTCATTCATTTCTCCTACATCTCTGTACAGCACCGCCTATATCTCTCGTTTCCCTTGAATCTCAGTCCGAAGAAGGGTCTCGACCCGAAACCTCACCTATTTAGTTTAGTTTTAATTTAGAGACACAGCGTTAAAACAGGCCTTTGGCCCACAGAGTCCACACCGACCAGCGATCCCCGCACATCAACACTGTCCTACACACACTGGGGACAGTTTGCATTTATACCAAGCCAATTAACCTACAGACCTGTACGTCTTTGGAGTGTGGGAGGAAACCGAAGATCTCGGAGAAAACCCACGCAGGTTACGGGGAGAACGTACAAACTCCGTTCAGACAGCGCCCGTAGTCGGGATCGAACCCGGGTCTCTGGCGCTGTAAGTGCTGTAAAGCAGCAACTCTACCGCTCCGCCACTGTGCTGTCCATTTCTATTCTTTTACTCCAGAGATGCTGTCTGTCCCACTGAGTTACTTCAGATTTTTGTGTGTATCTTCAGTTTAAACCAGCATCTGTAGATCCTATTTTTGTGTTGGTCGGTGAACGATCTAATAATCCTCCAGTGGCTTGGCCAAGGAGTTCTTAAATCAGCATTCCAGCCCTTCTCCGAAACTCCTTTTAATCCTTGTTTTCAATTATTCATCCACTTTCCTTTTGAAATACCATTAAACATACATGTCAGAAGTGAAATATTGGCTGTGACTTTATACTTTATTACATTTCGGACTCTGATGTATGATCTTATGAAATTGATCAAGCAACAGGCTTGATCTGTTAAAAAGCAAATATTCCAGGCTGTCTCGAGCTGATGATTGCTTTAAAGACTTTAGTCAAGACTTTTTCTCAGTCTGAAGAAGGGTCTCGACCCGAAACGTCACCCATTCCTTCTCTCCAGAGATGCTGCCTGACCTGCTGAGTTACTCCAGCACTTTGTGAAATAGATAGCTTCGATTTGTACCAGCATCTGCAGTTATTTTCTTAGTCAAGCATTTGCTACTTTCCTAACTTAGCACAAGGAACACAACAGTGTGTATTTCAATGGGAAGTTAGCATTTAATGTGTAGAGGGGGGACTCATTGAAACTTACAGAATAATGAAAGGCATAGATAGAGTGGATGTGGAGAGGATGTTTCCACTGGTGGGAGAGTCTAGGACCAAAGGCCGTAGCCTCAGAATTAAAGGGCGTTCATTTCTAAAGGAGATGAGCAGGAATTTCTTTAGCCAGAGGGTGGTGAATCTGTGGAATTCATTGCCACAGCCGGCTGTGCAGGCTAATGGATACTATTAAGGTGTAGCTTGATAGATTCCTGATTAGTACGGGTGTCAGGGGTTATGGGGAGAAGGGAGGAGAATGAGAGTGGGAGGGAGAGATAGATCAGCCTTGATTGAATGGCGGAGTAGACCTGATGGGCCGAATGGCCTAGTTCTGCTCCTATCACTTATGAACTTAACGTTTGCACCAATTGCCCCTTGAAATTGCGCTTCGATGGTCATTAAGTAGGTGCCACGGTGGCGCAGCGATAGAGTTGCTGCCTTAAAGCGCCAGAGACCCGGGTTCAATCCCAACAACGGGCGCTGTCTGTACGGAGTTTGTACGTTCTCCCCGTGAACCTGCGTGGGTTTTTCTCTGGGAAACTCCCGTTTCCTCCCACTCTCCAAAGATGTACAGGTTTCAGGTTTGCAGGTTAATTGTCTTGGTATAATTGTAAATTATGATAGGGTTAGTGTGTGGGGATCGCAGGTTGGTGATGACTCGATGGGCTGAAGGGCCTGTTTCTGCACAGTAAAACTAAACTAAAACTGTCTCACATTGTTGGGTGTGGAGTTGTCCGTAGATCGGACCAGGTGACATCTCAGTTTCATTTCTAAGTTACTGCAGATGCTGGAATCCCGAGAGAAACACAAAGTGCTGGAGTAACTCAGCAGGCCAGGCAGCATCAGTCTGAAGAAGAGTTGCGACTTGAAACTGCACCTATCCATGTCCCCCAGAGATGCTGCCTGACCCACTGAGTTACTCCAGCACTCTGTGAAACATCACCTATCCATGTTCCCCACAGATGCTGCCTGACCCACTGAGTTACTCCAGCACTCTGTGAAACGTCACCTATCCATGTTCTCCAAGAGAAGCTGCCTGACCCACTGAGTTACTCCAGCACTCTGTGAAACGTCACCTATCCATGTTCCCCACAGATGCTGCCTGACCCGCTGAGTTACTCCTGCACTTGGAGTTTTATTCATTGATAGTTCATTACTTCATGACTGAGACTTTTGTGTACAAAATCATGAGAGGAATAGATCGGGTAGATGCACAGAGTCTCTTGCCCAGAGTAGGGGAATCGAGGATCTGACGACATAGGTTCAAGGTGAAGGGGAAAAGATTTAATAGGAATCTGAGGGGTAACTTTTTCACACAAAGTGTGGTGGGTGTATTAAACGAGCTGCCGGAGGAGGTAGTTGAGGCTGGGACTATCCCAACGTTTAAGAAACAGTTAGACTGGTACATGGATAGGACAGGTTTGGAGAGATATGGACCAAGCGCGGGCAGGTGGGACTGGTGTAGCTGGGACATGTTGGCCGGTGTGGGCAAGGGCCTGTTTCCACACAGTATCACTCTATGACTCGATGACTCGATGACTAGTTTACCAGTTTCGAGTTTGTTTATGACTTGAGTTTGACTTTGCCAAGGCAGATAAACAAAAAAACACTGAGCAAATTGTGTTGGATGTAGCCATTAGGTGGAGACAGCTTCAATTGTGTCTAGAAGGACTACAAGAGCTGGATTGCAGCCATTTGCTGCTTTGCTGCCAAGTGACTGGGTGAGATAATAAGCAAAGTGAAGTGGCTTTAGTTTTACTTTTAGTGTTAGTTTTAGTTTGTGATGAGAGAGGCAGTGAGGAAACAGGCCCCAGTTGTATCAATAGACAATAGGTGCAGGAGGAGGCCATTCGGCCCTTCGAGCCAGCACCGCCATTCAATGTGATCATGGCTGATCATTCTCAATCAGTACCCCGTTCCTGCCTTCTCCCCATACCCCTGACTCCGCTATCCTTAAGAGCTCTATCTAGTTCTCTCTTGAATGCATTCAGAGAATTGGCCTCCACTGCCTTCTGAGGCAGAGAATTCCACAGATTTACATCTCTCTGACTGAAAACGTTTTTCCTCATCTCCGTTCAAAATGGCCTACCCCTTATTCTTAAACTGTGGCCCATTGTTCTGGACTCCCCCAACATTGGGAACATGTTTCCTGCCTCTAACGTGTCCAACCCCTTAATAATCTTATACGTTTCGATAAGATCCCCTCTCATCCTTCTAAATTCCAGTGTATACAAGCCCAGTCGCTCCAGTCTTTCAACATACGACAGTCGCACAAGGGGCAATTTGCAGAAGCCAATTAACCTACAAACCCGCAGGTCTTTGGGATGTGGGAGGAAACCGGAGCGCCCGGAGGAAACCCACGCGGTTACAGAGAGAACGTACAAACTCTGTAAAGACAGTGCCCGAGGTCAGGATTGAACCTGTGTTTCTGGCGATGCGAGGCGCTGGTGCAGCCTCTAGTGCAGCAGGTGTCACTGATTTTATTTCACCGATTACGCCTGATGGTGCAGGGATCTCCGAGGCTGGGAGCTGCCAACTAATGGTGAAGGATGATCCAACTTCCACATGCATCCAGGAGACAAATAGAAGTGAGAAGATCAAACTGGAAATCAGTTCAGTTCAGTTCAGTCTAGTTTACTGTCACGTGTACCGAGGTACAGTGAAAAGCTTTCGTTGCGTGCTATCAAGTCAGCGGAAAGACAACACACGATTACAATTGAGCCATTCGCAGTGTATAGATACATGATGAGGGAATAACTTTTAGCGCAAGGTAAAGCCAGCAGAGTCCAAACGCAACACCAAGTGCAACGAAGAACAGGTGACCCGAAAAGTCACCCATTCCCTCTCTCCAGAGATGCTGCCTGACCTCCAGCATGTTGAAAGACTGGAGCGACTAGGCTTGTATACACTGGAATTTAGAAGGATGAGAGGAGATCTTATCGAAACGTATAAGATTATTAAGGGGTTGGACACATTAGAGGCAGGAAACATGTTCCCAATGTTGGGGGAGTCCAGAACCAGGGGCCACAGTTTAAGAATAAGGTGTCGGCCATTTAGAACGGAGATGAGGAAACACTTTTTCAGTCAGAGAGTTGTGAATCTGTGGAATTCTCTGCCTCAGAAGGCAGTGGAGGCCAATTCTCTGAATGCATTCAAGAGAGAGCTAGATAGAGCTCTTAAGGATAGCAGAGTCAGGGGGTATGGGGAGAAGGCAGGAACGGGGTACTGATTGAGAATGATCAGCCATGATCACATTGAATGGTGGTGCTGGCTCGAAGGGCCGAATGGCCTACTCCTGCACCTATTGTCTATTGTCTATTGTCTATTAAAAAGTCACCCATTCCCTCTCTCCAGAGATGCTGCCCGACCTCCAGCATTTTGTGTCTACCTTCGATTTTAAGCAGCACCTGCGGGTTTTTTTCCTATCCTATTGTTTAGTTTAGTTGAGTTCAGCGATACAGCGGGGAAGCGGTCCTGCCTTGTTTATCTTACCACAATGTTGAACACGAACAAGAGCTCGTTCGTGTGCTCCGCTGTTCTACGCTGCATGCAGATATCATTGAGCTGGGGTTGATTTGCTGCTTCAGCACCTCCAGTTATTTGTGCCGTGAAGACAGATGGCCCTGGCACCATCTGTGGAGATGGTTGTCCACCAGGGGCAGGGAGATGCACTCTGCCACTGGCTGGCCAGCTGAGGAGAACAGACCTTTCCAACCTTCATATATCACACCTTGATCAGCAGATCCAGCAGATCAGCGGGCCATGGAAGTCAGCCTCACTCACCTTGAACTGACAAGGACCACGCTCCTTAGTTTAGTTTGCATCCGCTGCTCTAGACACTTTCCCCTGTAACCGCACGAGATGCAACACCTGTCCCTTTACCTCCCCCCTCAACTCCATCCAAGGACCCAAACAGTCTTTCCAGGTGAGACAAAGGTTCACCTGCACCTCCTCCAACCTCATCTATTGCATCCGCTGCTCTAGATGCCAACTTATTTACATCGGCGAAACCAAGAGCAGGCTCGGCGATCGCTTCGCTGAACACCTGCGCTCGGTCCGCATTAACAAAACTGATCTCCCGGTGGCCGAGCACTTTAACTCCCCCTCCCATTCCCAGTCTGACCTCTCTGTCATGGGCCTCCTCCAGTGCCATAGTGAGGCTCACCGGAAATTGGAGGAGCAGCACCTCATATTTCGCCTGGGCAGTTTGCAGCCCGGTGGTATGAACATCGACTTCTCCAACTTTAGATAGTTCCTCTGTCCCTCCCTTCCCCTCCCCCTTCCCAGATCTCCATCTATCTTCCTGTCTCCACCTATATCCTTCCTTTGTCCCGGCCCCCCGACATCAGTCTGAAGAAGGGTCTCGACCCGAAACGTCACCCATTCCTTCTCTCCCGAGATGCTGCCTGACCTGCTGAGTTACTCCAGCATTTTGTGAATAAATCGATTTGTACCAGCATCTGCAGTTATTTTCTTATATTAGTTTAGTTTAGTTTAGTTTAGTTTTAGTTTTGTTTTAGTTTTAGTTATAGTTATAGTTATAGTTATAGTTATAGTTTTAGTTTAAGTTTAAGTTTAGTTTAGTTTAGTTTAATTTCATTCAATTCAGTCCACTTTAATTCAGTTTTATTTAGTTCAGTGCAGTTCATTTCCATTCAGTTCTGTTTAGTTTACTTTAGTTCAGTTCAATTAAATTTAGTTTGGAGATACAGCGTGGAAACAGGCCCTTCGTCCCACCGAGTCCACGCCAACCAGCGATCCCTGCACTCTAACACTATCCTACACACTGAATACAGGCGCTGTCTGCGTGGAGCTTCCATGTTCTCTCCCTGACCCACGTGGGTTTTCTCCGGGTGCTCCGGTTTCTTCCCACACTCTAAAAACATACATGTTTGTAGGCTATAAATGTAAGTTGTCCCTCGTGTGTGTAGGATGGTGTTAGTGTGCGGGGATCGCTGGTCGGTGCGGACTCAGTGGTCCAGAAGTCCTGTTTTCATGCTATATCTCTAAACTAAACTAGGTTAAACTAAACTTGTGGATTAATTGGCTTCTTTAAAATCGTCCCCATGGTATCTATGATAGAACCAGTGTTGGACGGCACGGACTCAACGAGCCAAAGGGCCTGTTTCCACGCTGTATCTCTAAACTAAAACGAAGCTAAACTAAACGAATACACCTCGTGATCTGCGGTTTAAATGACACTGGAGTTAATCTCTCTGCACGGTGATTTAACAACTTTATTTTCTGCTGTTCTAATTACAGGGTGCACTATTGGAAAGGAATTAAAACGGTCATATATATTTATTGCTTGGAGACTAGGAACAAGGGACAATGATAAGGGACAGATCCAGCCAACTAAAATAAGAATGTAATTAACGGCATCCAGTGAGTTTGCACAGGTGGGGGTTGGAGGCTGCTGTGAGCTATCAGCTGCCGATTGATTATTAAACATATGTGCAGCACTGTGCTTGCCAACATTTATAATTTTAATGCTCAGAAACATCTTGCAATACTGCTGTCATTTTACCACCGTTAGTAAATCACTCCCCCCCTCACCCCCTCCCTGCCCTGTGCCCAACCTGGACTCCCCTCTACTTCTCCCCTCATATCTCCTGTTCCCAGCCTCTCCATTCCCTTAATCATAGAGCCTCAGATTCTTCTGGCACGGAAACAGGCCCTTCGGCCCAAATCGCCCGTGCCGACCACGATGCCTGCGTTTGGCCCGTATCCCTCTACACCTCGGCGTACACTATGTGTTTCCAGTCTCTCTATTCTCTCAAACTAGGTCTCCTTCTGTTAGGTGAAGAACAGTAGAATAATGCACTTAAGGAGAGGATAAAAACAGTAACAAAGAACTGCAGATACCAGCAATATGGACAGGTACATGAATAGGACAGATTTGGAGGCATATGGGTCAAATGCAGGCAGGTGGGACCAGTGTAGAAAATCATGAGAGAAATAGATTGGGTAGATGCACAGTCTCTTGCCCAGAGTAGGGGAATCGAGGACCAGGGACATAGGATTTAGGTGAGTGGAAAGATTTAATAGGAACCTGAGGGGTACATTTTTCACACAAAGGGTGGTGGGTGTATGGAACGAGCTGCCGGAGGAGATAGTTGAGGCAGGGACTATCGCAGCATTTATGAAACATTTAGACAGGTGAATGGACAGGACAGGTTTAGAGGGATATGGACCAAACGTGGGCAGGCCGTTGACAAGTGTAGATGGGACATGCGGGTAGGTGTGGGCAACGTCAGAGATGCTGCCTGACACGCTGAGTTACTCCAGCACTCTGTGGCTCTGCACGATTGATTGATTGATCGATCGATTGATCAACTGATTGATCAACTGATTGATCGATTGATTGATCGATCGATCGATCAGCTGATTGATTGATTGTTTGATTGATTGGTTGATTGGTTGATTGGTTGATTGATTGGTTGATTGATTGGTTGATTGATTGACTGATTGACTGATTGATTGATTGATTGAAAAATACAGCATGGAAACTGACCTTTTGACCCACCGAGGCGTCCGTGCTGACCATCGATCACCCGTTCACACCAGTTCTCCCCACCTTCGCATCCACTCCCTGCACACTAGGAGCAATTTACAGAGGCCAATTAACCTTCAAAATGAGTAACGGAATTAGTTATGGATAGTTTTATACTTGAGAGATCTCATTTTAAAGTAGGCGTTCTAATGTTCTGCATTCCTCCACGGTGTTCAGCATCTCAGCAATATACTTAGCCAAATTCAAGTTCATCCGTTTCAGTAAATTAAATATATCCACGCTCCAATTAACCAGTCATTCCACCACATGTCTGGCAGCTCCAGGTTTTAACATTGCAATTTATTGTCACAGAGATTTTTTCATAGATTATTATATAGTTCGTTTACTTTAATATGTGAGCAATTTGAAACATTACGGTGAACTCACAGATTTCGCCATGTGGTATTTAATAGATCATTTTTGATTGGGATTAGGTTTGGTTGAGTTCTTACAGCGTTTCAATAAACTCTTGCAAAGTTTCTGATTGTGCTTTGGCAATCCTGGCCAATGTTCTTGTCAAAGATTTAGGTTTAGGTTTAGCTTAGCGTAGCTTAGAGATACAGCATGGAATCAGGTCCTTCGGCCCACCAAGTCCACGCTGCCCATCCATCACCCATTCCTTACTTACTTAAAGATACAGCATTGGAAAGAGGCCCTTCGGTCCATCGAGTACATGCCGACCATCGATCACATTAGTTGCACTTTATCCAATTTTCTCATCCACTCCTGACACACTAGGAGCGATTTACAGACGGCCTACAAACCCACAATTCTTTGGGACGTGTGAGGAATCTGGAGCACCTGGAGGAAACTCACGTGGTCCCAGGGAGAACGTGCAAACTCCAAACAGACAGCGCCCAAGGTCAGGATCGAACCCGGGTCTTTGGCGCTGTGAGGCAGCAACTCTACCGCTGCTTTTGTAAAGAGAGCTCCAGTAAAAGGCACTTGGACTGGTGCCTGGACAGTAAAAGTTTCGATGGAAGAGCACAAGGTCTTGGAGTAACTCATGGATCAGGCGACATCTCTGGAGGACATGGATAGGTGACCTCAGGAGTCTTCTTCAGACTGATTGTGGATGGTTTGGGAAGGGGAGGGTAGGGGTGGGGGCATAAATGTAAATTGTCTCTAGTGTGTGTAGGATAGTGTTAGTGTGGTGGGGATCGCTGGTCGGCACGGACACGGTGGGCCGAAGGGCCTGTTTCCGGGTGATATCTCTAAAACTAAAACCTAAGACTAGCTAAGATGGGGCATATTGGCTGGCATGAACGAGCTGGGCCGAAGGGCCTGTTTCTGTGCTGGACGAGAGGGGATCTTATAGAGACGTATAAAATCATAAAAGGACTGGACAACCTAGATGCAGGTAAAATGTTCCCAATGTTGGGCGAGTCCAGAACCAGGGGCCACACAGTCTAAGAATAAAGGGGAGGCCATTTAAAACTGAGGTGAGAAGAGACTTTTTCACACAGGGAGTTGTGAATTTGTGGAATTCTCTGCCACAAAAGGCAGTGGAGGCCAATTCACTGGATGGATTTAAAAGAGAGTTAGAGCTCTAGGGTTCTAGTGGAATCAAGGGATTATGGGGAGAAGGCAGGTACGGGTTACTGATTGTGGATGATCAGCCATGATCACAATGAATGGCGGTACTGGCTCAAAGGGCCAAATGGCCTCCTCCTGCACCTATTTTCTGTTTCTATGTGACCAAGTGGACCGGTTGGGCCCAGACCTCTCCTGCATTGGTGTAGTAACCTCCCCCCACCCCTCCCCCCCCCCCTCCTCCCCACCCTCCCTCCCTAGGAGATAGATTTAAACTTTAAAATGTGAATAACTTTTAAAATATAACACCGGTTTCAATGAAACGTCTTCCATTAGCACCAAAGGGACGACGGTGAGTGAGGTGGGCCTAGAATTGTCGCGCTATCGTGCACCGTTTTGGCTGTAGTTCAGGAACAAACAAACAAACAAACGAGAGTTTCAGTATATAGATGTCTCCGCGAGTCTACTTGGATCCAGCAGATAGTGACAAGGAATGACTTGTTAATTTGAACAACAGATTGGTATAAACATGCCGTGGGAGGTTTGCAGGATCAGACATCGTTGCAACACCACACTCACAATTTCTATATGAATGGCATTGTGCAAAATCACCGAGCTCTCATGCCATATCTCCCTCTGACTCCTACATTCCATGCACATCAATGGAACATTGCGAGGTGAAAATAATACCTTTAGAGATAATAGATGAACAAATCTGATCGTTGTAAAGTGTTTCAGTTTGATTGTCTTTAGTGGGGTTGTTAATAGATAATAATAGATAATAGATAATAGGTGCAGGAGTAGGCCATTCGGCCCTTCGAGCCGGCACCGCCATTCAATGTGATCATGGCTGATCATTCTCAATCAGTACCCTGTTCCTGCCTTCTCCCCATACCCCCTGACTCCACTATCCTTAAGAGCTCTATCTAGCTCCCTCTTGAATGCATTCAGAGAATTGGCCTCCACTGCCTTCTGAAGCAGAGAATTCCACAGATTCACAACTCTCTGACTGATAAAGGTTTTCCCCATCTCCGTTCTAAATGGCCTACCCCTTATTCTTAAACTGTGTGGCTCCTTGTTCTGGACTCCCCCCAACATTGGGAACATGTTTCCTGCCTCTAACGTGTCCAACCCCTTAATAATCTTACACGTTTCGATACATCCTTGTACATTCTCAAACGTTGAAACAGATTTATCGGGATCCATTTTTTTGCACTGCTGCATGAGATGGAACTTAGAACAGAGCAGTACAATGCTCAGGCCCTTTGGACCACACTGTGCCGAACATGAGCCAGACCATTCTCCCCTGCCTGATTGTGAGAACTTGCACGTGTTATACCCAGAGGTTTTCCCGCATCATCTGGGGGTCTAGGATGGATTGTGTGTGATGGGTCACTATGCCCAAATTGGCAGATGACGATGGAACAAGCGTGGCTAACGCCACCCTCGATGGCCACTTTCATGTGTGGAGATAGGGGTAGAATTAGGCCATTCGGCCCTTCAAGTCAACTCCGCCATTCAATCATGGCTGATCTATCTCTCCCGCCTAACCCCCATTCTCCTGCCTTCTCCCCGTAACCTCTGACACAAGAAGGAACTGCAGATGCTGGTTTAAACCGTAGACACAAAGTGGTGGAGTAACTCAGCGGGACAGGCAGCATCTCTGGAGGGAAGGAATGGGTGACGTTTCTGTGCCGCCTCTGTGGAGCACATTGATGGGACCCCCCTTCAGACTCCTGACCCGAAACGTCACCTATCCATGTTCTCCAGAGATGCTGCCTGACCCGCTGAGTTACTCCAGCACTCTGTGAAACATCACCTAACCATGTCCTCCAGAGATGCTGCCTGACCCGCTGAGTTACTCCACCACTTTGTGTCTTATTTTGTAAACAAGCATCTGCAGTTCCTTGTTCCCACATTAGATGTGGGCGTTTGTCCTACGTCTGATGCCAAACCAACTTCAACCCTTAAATAATGAGATAACATTTGTTACTTTGCAACCTGTAACGATCCCACTGTGGAATCTCATTAACATTATGGATGGCCTCCTCACTAATAAAGCTCTTAACAAATTTATAGAAATCTAAATATTGATTTAGAAAGATGACAAACTTACCTCTTTCAAAAACCTGAGGTCTAGGATTCCATACGCTGATAACTTAGTAATTGGTGATCCTTGCAGTAATGACAAATCAATGTACAAGCTCACTCTGACAAATGGTGAAAATACATTGCGGATGCAATGGGGAGTTTTGCCTGTAATAAGATATAAAGATGAATTACTTTCAGTTTTCAAGCATGGTTTATCCTACATTGAGTCATGACTTGCCTGTAAAGCTGAATATATCAATCCAACCTGCTTAGCTTTAGACGTTAGAGATACTTTAGATTTTAGAAATGCAGGCCCTTCGGCCCAACGAGTCAGCACCGACCAGCGACCCCCCCCTCCCTCCCCCTCCCTCCCCCCCCCTCCCCCCCCTTTGTGCCTTTGTGTTTAGGTCGGCACGGTGGCGCAGCGGCACAGCGGTAGAGTCGGGGGCTACACTAGCACTAACCTACACACACTGAGGACAATTTACAATTTTCACCGAATCTAATTCACCTACAAACCTGTACGTCTTTGGAGTGCGGGAGGAAACCGAAGCACCCGGAGAAAACCCACGTGGTCACGGGGAGAACGTACAAACTCCGTACAGACAGCACCCGTAGTCAGGATTGAACCCGGGTCTCTGGTGCCGTGAGGCAGTGACTCTACCGCTGCGCCACCGTGCTGACCTAAACACAAAGGCATAAAGTGCTGGAGTAACTTGAGGGCGGCACAGTGGCACAGCTGGAACAGCTGGCACTGCAGGCACAGCTGGCATAGCTGGTACAGCTGGTACAGCTGGCACCTCACAGCGCCAGAGACCCGAGTTTGATCCTGACCTCGTGGGAGATTCTACCTTCTCTCTGTGACCCGGTTGGTTTCCTCCGGGCGCTCCGGTTTCCTCCCACATCCCAAAGGTGTTGGGGTTGGTGGGCAAATTGGCTTCTGTACATTGGCGCTAATGTGCGGGGAGCGGGAAAGTGGATAACATAGAACTAGTGTGAACGGGTGATCGATGATCGGAGTGGACTCAGTGGGCCGAAGGGCCTGTTTCCACGTTGTATCTCTAAATGAAACTAAACTAAACTAAACTAAACTAAACTAAACTAATCTAAACTAAACTAAACTACTCAGGGGGTCAGGCAGCATCTATGGAGAACATGGATAGGTGACATTTCGGGTCGGAACCCTTCTTCAGACTTGATTGCAGTGGGGATGGGGGAGGGGGGGAGAGAAAGCTGGAATAGAGGTGGGGGCAGGTCAAAGTGTGTTGAGTGATAGGTGGATACAGGTGAGGGGGTCATTTCGATCGGCAGATGATTGGAAAACAATGAAAAGACAAAAGGTGTGTGATAAGGATAGAATTGTGAAGCCAGATGAAGGAATGTAGATGGAGGGGGGGAGAAATGGATGTGAGACCAGGTGAGGCACAGGGAAGAGAGGGTGGGGGGTGCGGGGAAAGAAGAGGTGGGGGGGGTGTGTGTTTGTAGGTTGGTTATCTAAGAGTGTAGAATTCAACATTGTCTTACATTGTGCGTGATCAGTATTCGCTGATTAAGTCAGGAGTCGATTTCATAATCATTTTCACTGATTGTTCTCATTAAAAGTTTCTGTAACAATAAGGTTTCATAAATCTTTTTGCTACCAAATCAATATGTGGGTTGTTTTAATTTCATTAAGAGCCAAATTGGCATGGATGTCAGATGTAAAGTTAATGAGGTGGAAATGTTTGGCACAGATGCATCAACTGGTTTAAAGGAGGAATGGTGTAAAACTTTCTTGGGCATGCTGTCCAAACAGGTCAGATATACTATACGTTAATACAATCAGGTCAAACTCAAGTACAATAGGTAATAGAGCAAAGGGGGAGATACAGAGTGCACAGTATAATCTCAGCATTGTACCATGTCAGGCAGCATCTTTGGATAGAAGTAATGAGTGATGTTTCAGATCGAGACCCTTCTTCAGACGTTTCTTCAGTCTGCAGAAGGACCTCGACCTGAAACATCAGCCATTCCTTCTCTCCAGAGATGCTGCCTGTCCCGCTGAATTGCTCAGCATAAACCAGCATCTGCAATTCCTTCCTACACATTGTGGTGCGTCAGTTCTATGGACAAAGTCCATTGTTCGCAAAAGGGTAGAGGTGACTTGGACAGTAACCTGAGCTTATGGTGCGGTGTCAAGCTTCTGTATCTTCTGCTGGATGGGAGCGGGGAGAAGAAGGAATGGCCAGGGTGGAGCAAGTCTTTGATTATGTTGGCTGCTTTTCCGAGCCATAGTGAAGTATAGATACAATACGATACGATATGATACGATACGATAGAACTTTATTTATCTCAGGAAGGAAATTGATCTGCCAACAGTCATAAAACACAAGATACATGAAACCACAAGATACATGAAACACAGAAGATCCATGAAGTTAAAGGTGGGAAGTCTGGACTGTGTGATGGACTGGGCTACATCGACAACTCTCTGCAATGTCTGTAGAAGGTCCAACTAAGTTTCCAGTCCATGGTAACCTCCAGGGTGTATTGATGGGGGATTTGCTGATGGTAATGTCATTGAAGATCAAGGATCATAAGTTAGGAGGTCATTTGGAATCTGAGAATAACAAAGAGGGCACTTAGCCAATCATGTCCGAAACAACGTAGAAACAATGAACTGCAGATGCTGGTCTACACGAAAGGACACAAAGTACTGGAGTAACTCAGCGGGTCAGGCAGCATCTGTGGTGAACATGGATAGGTGACGTTTCACATAGTGCTGGAGTAACACAACGGGTCAGGCAGCATCTGTGGTGAACATGGATAGGTGACGTTTCACATAGTGCTGGAGTAACGCAACGGGTCAGGCAGCATCTGTGGAGAACATGGATAGGTGACGTTTCAGTTTGGGATCCTTCTTCAGACTGTCCAAAATAATGTTCTTCATTCGTTCATAAATTGATGGGTTCTAGGAACAGAATTAGGCCATTCGGCCCATCAAGTCTACTCCACCATTCAATCATGGCTGATCTATCTCTCCCTCCCAACCCCATTCTCCTGCCTTCTCCCCATAACCCTTCACACCTGTACTAATCAAGAATCTTTCAATCTCAGCCTTAAAAATATCCATTGACTTGACCTCCACAGCCGTCTGTGGCAACGAATCCCTCAGATTCACCACCCTCATTCACTCATAATTTCGAACCACCCTTTTCCCCGTTGAAGACAGGGGCCGCCGAGAACAAAGAGGGGAAGATAATGACCACTTTGCAACTTTGTTGGTGTCCTATACCTGGCGACTCTTTGCATACCTTGCCTGCCAGCCAACATGCCCCACCTACACTAGTCACACCTGCCTGCATTTGACCCATACCCCTCCAAACCTGTCCTATCTATGTACCTGTCTCAATGTTTCTTAAACGTTGCGATAGTCCCTGCCTCAACTACCTCCTCCGGCAGCTGGTTCCATACACCCACCACCCTTTGTGTGAAAAGGTTACTTCTCAGGTTCCTATTAAATCTTTCCCCTCACCTAAATCCTATGTCCTCTGGTCCTCGATTCTCCCACTCTGGGCAAGAGACTCTGTGCGTCTACCCAATCTATTCCTCTCACGATTTTGTGCACATCTATAAGATCACCCCTCAACCTCTTGCATTCCAATGGAATAGAGACCTTGCCTGCTCAACCTCTCCCTGTAGCTCAGGACCCTCGAGTCCTGGCAACTTCCTCGTGAATCTTCTCTGCGCCCTTTCCAGCTGTTTCGATGTATGGAAAGAACATGTGTAGGAAGGAACTGCAGATGCTGGTTTAGACCGAAGATAGACACAAAACGCTAGAGTAACTCAGCGGGACAGGCAGCATCCCTGCAGGGAAGGAATGGGTGACGTTTCGGGTCGAGACCCTTCTTCAGAAGATCTTCAGAAAGTCTGAAAGAAGGAGAATCTTGACCCGAAACGTCACCCATTCCTTCTCTCCAGAGATGCTGCCTGTCCCGCTGAGTTACTCCAGCTTTTAGTGTCTATCTATGGAAAGAACATGTTGCATTGTCACGAATTGTTTTGAAAGACGGTTGAATAATCATCTACTGAAGTCCATTTCATGAGGCGCTTATATTATTAACTTGATCAAACCCACTTGCAGATTCAGTTATTCCAGCCTAAAGATTTTATGTCAAAAAATACCAATACGAACAAGGTTCTGGGAGGTAATGCAATAGATTTTGTGTTTTTTATTTCCCAATCTGTCAAATGTTATTGAGTTTCACTGGCACAGAAGCTGCTGTGGGTGAATTGACCGACGCTGGCTGGCGATTAAAGTTCCCCCGGACAACTGTATGGGTGGCCCAGGTCATACGTGACACGAGCAGAATTAGGCCATTCGGCCCATCAAGTCTACTCCGCCATTCAATCATGGCTGATCTATCTCTCCCTCCCAACCCCATTCTCCTGCCTTCTCCCCTTAACCCCTGACACCCGCACTAATCAAGAATCTGTCCTATCTCTGCCTTAAATATATCCATTGACTTGGCCTCCACAGCCTTCTGTGGCAATCTAAGATAATAGAGCAGACCAAGATAGACCACTAAAATCCGTAGTACGTCACAGCGCCATTTTAGTAGGCAGAAACATGTAAAAAGAAAAATAACAAAAATCTGTGAATTGATAGATGAGATATATTCTGCATTTTTATGTTATCATCACACATACTGTTCCCCCACAACACTGATTACACTGCGAGAGGCATAACGAAGGGCGGGTTTTGCTTACTAAAATGGCGGACGTTACGCTCCTTTGCGTGCTACACTTCAGTATAGGCGATTTCGACAGAGTGGTCCATCTTGCTCCTCTAGTATCTTTGGTGGCAGTGAATTCCACACATTCACCACCGTTGGCACACTGTGGCCCTCACATGCACTGGCACCGTGGGTGTATCATGCGTCGCTGAGATTCGTGGCAATCCGTTTTCTTTCAGATTTATAAACACTATGATATTCTGTCTGACAGTTCCAGCATTCTTTCTGTATATCTATCTATTCCGATTTCTTCTCTTGTTAGGTCGGGCAGAATCGGTGTAAAACATGGATAGGTGACATTTCGGGCCCGACTTAAAACATCACCCATCCATGTTCTCCACAGTCCCCCCCACCACCCCGCCTTTTTTTTACCACCACCCCTCCCCCACTTTCCCCTCCCCCCACCTTCCCCTCCCCCACCTTCCCCTCCCCCCACCTTCCCCTCCCCCCACCTTCCCCTCCCCCCACCTAGACTCGCACTTCTTTCTTCCCTCTCCCACCCACTGCTCCTACATTCCTTCCTCCGGCTTCACAATTTGTAACTCTTCAATCTCACAGTCTCACACCTTCTGATTCAATCTCTGGCCTTTGTTCCAACCATCTACCTGTCAGAGCCCCCCCTCTCTGCATCCACCGATCAACCCACCACACTTTTTTCTTGTCTCTCCTCTTTCCCAGCTTTCTACCCCCCAACAATCAGTCTGAAGAAGGGTCCCGACCTGAAACATCACCTGTCCATGTTCTCCAGAGATGCTGCCTGACCCGTTGAGTTACTCCAGCACTTTGTGAAACGTCACCTATCCATGTTCTCCACAGATGCTGTCTGACCCGCTGAGTTACTCCAGCACTCCGTGTCTTTGCAAAGCAGCATCTGCATTTCCTTGTGTCTCTCCTGCTCTTATTACTTCTTTAATCTTTTATTTGCATGTTTATATTTCTCCCGGTTGTTCTTCCTTTCACGAGGCCTTCACCCTTGTTGAACGAATGATCCCACCAGGAGCCTCCCGCAGTTCCCCAGGGATCTGCTCCACATTCAGGCTCCCAGACTCACAGAGAGATACAGCGTGGAAACTGGCACGTCCACTCCGCCATTCAATCACGGCTGATCTACCTCTCCCTCCTAACCCCATTCTCCTGCCTTCTCCCCACAACCCCTGACACCCGCACCAATCAAGAATCTGTCTATCTCTGCCTTAAAAATATCCATTGACTTGGCCTCCACAGCCGTCTGTGGCAATGAGTTCCACAGATTCACCACCCTGTTTATCAAAAGATTGATACAGCGTGGAAACAGGCCCTTCGGCCCAACTCGCCCACACCGGCCAACATATCCCAGCTACACTAGTCCCACCTGCCTGCGCTTGGTCCATATCCCTCCAAACTTGTCCTATCCATGTACCTGTCTAAATGTTTCTTAAACGTTGGCCTCAACTACCTCCTCTGGCAGCTCATTCCATACACCCACCACCCTTTGTGTGTGATACGTTCTACTCAGTATCATTCTCTAAAGCACGCATTGAGTGGGAGACCAAAACAACACAGGTCTGGACACAAGATCTCCATTTTAACTCTCTTTGTATATTTGCAGCTGCGCAGGCACAGCTTTTAGAAACATAGAAACATAGAAAATAGGTGCAGGAGTAGGCCATTCGGCCCTTCAAGCCTGCACCGCCATTCAATATGATCATGGCTGATCATCCAGCTCAGTAATCCGTACCTGCCTTCTCTCCATACCCCCTGATCCCTTTAGCCACAAGGGCCACATCTAACTCCCTCTTAAATATAGCCAATGAACTGGCCTCAACTACCTTCTGTGGCAGAGAATTCCACAGACTCACCACTCTCTGTGTGAAGAAATGTTTTCTCATCTCGGTCCTAAAAGACTTCCTCCTTATCCTTAAACTGTGACCCCTGGTTCTGGACTTCCCCAACATCGGGAACAATCTTCCTGCATCTAGCCTGTCCAACCCCTTAAGAATTTTATATGTTTCAATAAGATCCCCCCTCAGTCTTCTAAATTCCAGCGAGTACAAGCCGAGTCTATCCAGTCTTTCTTCATATGAAAGTCCTGCCATTCCAGGGATCAATCTGGTGAACCTTCTCTGTACTCCCTCTATGGCTAGAATGTCTTTCCTCAGATTAGGAGACCAAAACTGTACACAATACTCCAGGTGCGGTCTCACCAAGGCCCTGTACAACTGCAGCAGAATCTCCATACCATTCGCTTTCTTCGCTGCCTGCTGCACCTGCACGCTTGCTTTCAATGACTGGTGCACCATGACACCCAGGTCACGTTGCATCTCCCCTTTTCCTAATTGGCCACCATTCAGGTAATACTCTGCTTTCCTGTTCTTGCCGCCAAAGTGGATAACCTCACATGTATCCACATTATATTGCATCTGCCATGCATTTGCCCACTCGCCTAATCTATCCAAGTCACTCTGCAGCCTCCTAGCATCCTCCTCGCAGCTAACACTGCCACCCAGCTTCGTGTCATCCGCAAACTTAGAGATATTGCATTCAATTCCCTCGTCCAAATCATTAATATATATTGTAAATAACTGGGGTCCCAGCACTGAGCCTTGCGGTACCCCACTAGTCACTGCCTGCCATTCCGAAAAGGACCCGTTTATTCCTACTCTTTGCTTCCTGTCCGCCAACCAATTCTCTATCCACCTCAACACTGAACCCTCAATACCGTGTGCTTTAAGTTTGTACCCCAATCTCCTATGTGGGACCTTGTCGAAGGCCTTCTGAAAGTCCAGATATAACACATCGACTGGTTCTCCCTTATCCACTCTACTAGTTACATCCTCGAAAAATTCTATAAGATTCGTCAGGCATGATTTGCCTTTTGTAAATTCATGCTGACTTTGTCCGATGATTTCACCACTTTCCAAATGTGATGCTATCCCATCTTTAATAACTGACTAGCATTTTCCCCACTACCGATGTTAGGCTAACTGGTCTATAATTCCCCGTTTTCTCTCTCCCTCCCTTTTTAAAAGGTGGGGTTACATTAGCTACCCTCCAGTCCTCAGGAACTACTCCAGAATCTAAGGAGTTTTGAAATATTTTACCATATTGTTGCATGTATACATCACATAGCAGCTTTACCATATTGTTGCATGTATACATCACAGTGTGAAATAGTTACTCCTCAGAATCCTATGAAATCTTTCCCCCTTCACCTTGAACCTATGTGCTCCGGTCCTCGATTCCCCTACTCTGGGCAAGAGATTCCCGATCCTGTCCTTGCAAGATTTTAGACACATGTTATGCCTCACTCTCCCAATCGATGCTCTGGGCGAAGCTTACGGCCAGAACGAGCCCGATGGGCAGAATGTACTCTCCTTCGCTCTAACGATTTGCGATTCCCTATTTATAATTTAACGCAACCGTGCAGCATTTGGAAACAAATCCGTTTGAAGTAAGCTATTTTTGTATGCAGCTGTTTTTCCAGTCAGGTCAGATGTGAATTGAACCAGCCTGTAGACGGCCGTTGAATTTCTTTTATACCAATACACTTCATCGAATAAAGTCTACTTAAATGTTTGAATCATTGCTAATGAAGGGAAGAATTCATTTGATTTCTGCAGGTACTTAAGGTAACGCCTGTCAAATGCGGAAAGCGGGCAAGATGAAAGAGAGCAATTTGAGTGTGGGATGTATGGAATAATAAAACTGGAATTTGCGTGAGATGCTCCAAGAGTGGAATGTTGCATACAGTAGCTGCTGAATATTTGATTAATGCTGTCGGGTGGACACTACCAAGCCTGTGAAGTTTCCGAGTAAATTCGCAGCAACTCGTTGAGAGGAGATGTCCGTGGAGATGGTGTGGGTGTATGGAAGGATGACGCACACTCGATGTACGTCCACACCAACACAGTGCTTCAATCACACCCTCATAAAATACAACATTTAGAAGGATGAGAGGAGTTTTGAAGGATGAGAGGAGATCTTCTCAAAACGTATAAGATTATTAAGGGGTTGGACACGTTAGAGGCAGGAAACATGTTCCCAATGTTGGGGGAGTCCAGAACCAGGGGCCACAGTTTAAGAATAAGGGGTCGGCCATTTAGAACTGAGATGAGGAACCTTTTTCAGTCAGAGAGTTGAGAATCTGTGGAATTCTCTGCCTCAGAAGGCAGTGGAGGCCAATTCTCTGGATGCATTCAAGAGAGAGCTAGATAGAGCTCTTAAGGATAGTGGAGTCAGGGGGTATGGGGAGAAGGCAGGAACGTGGTACTGATTGAGAATGATCAGCCATGATCACATTGAATAGCAGTGCTGGCTCAAAGGGCCGAATGGCCTCCTCCTGCGCCTATTGTCTATTGTCTAACATGATGTGGCCCCGAAAGACGGCGGGATATCAGAGACCGCACCTGACAGCGAGTGAGGCAAAGTGATTCATTTTGAGAAATCAGATAGGAAGCGGACAAAACAAGAGGAGGCAGAGTGCCGGAGATACTCAGCGGGTCAGGTGGCATCTCTGGAGAACATGGAGAAACTCTGGAGGACATGGAGAAACTGAAAGTAGGATTGCCCTGCCTTGAATGCCTTGGGATTGTCACGCTCAGGGGTGAAGTGACAGGGATGAGGTGAGAAGATTTCGCTGATGAATTATAAGATCTCCCAGAAATACTAGGGGACCGAGGATCTAGCGGGAGGGAGGAACTGAAGGGAATCCACGTTAGTCAGGAAATGGTGTTAGGTAAAGTGTTGGGACAGATTTACTTAAAGGATAGACACATAAAGCTGGTATCACAAAATGCTGGAGTAACTCAGCGGGACAGGCAGCTTCTCTGGATCAAAGGAATATGTGAGGTTTCGGGTCGAGCCACCTTCAGGGTCAGGGGAAGGGGAAATGAGAGAAATAGATGGTGACACGGAGAGATATAGAACAAATGAAATAAAGATATGCATAAACGTAACGAGGATCAAGGGTTTAGTACGTGATCATTACGGGTGTCAGGGGTTATGGGGAGAAGGCAGGAGAATGGGGTTAGGAGAGATAGATTGGCCATGATTGAATGGCGGAGTAGGCTTGATGGGCTGAATGGCCTAATTCTTCTCCTAGAACTTATGACCTTATGAAGTGTTCAACAGTACGATGAAACCTAGCCCACATCCATCCTGCCCTGGTGTAGGATCATGACCAAAGCATCGACGTACATCTATTGCCTCCACAGATGCCGACAGACCTATTGAGTTCTTCTGTTTTGTTTCTAGATTACTGCTCCTGCAATCTCTTCCTATCCATCAGCGTTACATGGTCAGATTCCAATTAGATCCCCACACCAGGACTGTATCAGGATTAACTTCCTTATCTCGGTCGGTGATTTCATGATATAAGCTATTAACACTTACTAAAAAGTAAAGGTTGATTTAATTTCTCATTTCGTGCTGTGCTAGGCATGGCTTTGACTGGAGCATCTGAATCTGGTAGAAACAGATGATGGCAATCGATGCCAGACCACTGCATTTCATGTATAAAATAAGGAACTGCAGATGCTGGTTAATAAACAAAAGGACACAGAGTGCTGGAGTAACTCAGCGGGTCAGGCAGCATCTGTGGAGAACATGGATAGGAGACGTTTCACAGAGTGCTGGAGTAACTCAGCGGATCAGGCAGCATCTGTGGAGAACATGGATAGGTGACGTTTCACAGAGTGCTGGAGTAACTCAGCGGGTCAGGCAGCATCTGTGGAGAACATGGATAGGTGACATTTAGAGTCAAGACCTTTATTTGGACTGGTCTTGACTCTAAATGTCACCTATCCATGTTCCTCCAGAGATGCTGCCTGACCCGCTGAGTTACTCCAGCATTTTGTGAAACTTTTAAAAGCTCATTTGATGATGGCTTTTCATACGATTCGAGGAAGTTGTAAACCGCTGTAAGAATGTCAATACTTCTACAGGCGTTCAACGCAATTGAAGTCCGAAGCCATGATTTTATTTATCCGTTACTTATTTCATTAACTCCACATAACAGGATTTCACACTTGGAAAACAGGCAGTTCAGCACGGCTCTCTGGTTGCGGTCGGATGATTCAGTTACCTGATAACAGCTGTGACGGAACTGTCCCTGAATCTGGAGGTGTGAGTATTCACCAACTCTGCCCCAAGCAACCACCGAATGTGCCTTTTGTTTGGATGCGGTGTTTTGCTAATCTCTGTTGTTGCCCTCTGACATACGTTTATGAATTTTTGATGTATCCAGGGCTTTGTTGAATAAATTCAGCGGATGCCTCCAGAAGAATTTGCCTGTGGCTGCATCTGAGAGCTGTGCATTCACTGCATGGCTGTTGTATATATAGAAGTTCCAATCGCCATTAAGGACACTCACCCACAGGCTCCTGTCTCTGTACCTCCTCTTTCGACTCTGTCCAAAGGACCCCGACAGTCCTTTCAGGTTAGGCAGAGGTTCACTTGCACCTCCGCCAACCTCATCTACTGTATCCGTTGTTGATGATGTGGACTCTTGTACATCGGCAAGACCAAACGTAGAATAGACAATAGACAATAGGTGCAGGAGGAGGCCATTCGGCCCTTCGAGCCAGCACCGCCATTCAATGTGATCATGGCTGATCATTCTCAATCAGTACCCCGTTCCTGCCTTCTCCCCATACCCCCTGACTCCGCTATCCTTAAGAGCTCTATCTAGCTCTCTCTTGAATGCATTCAGAGAATTGGCCTCCACTGCCTTCCGAGGCAGAGAATTTCACAGATTCACAACTCTCTGACTGAAAAGGTTTTTCCTCATCTCAGTTCTAAATGACCTACCCCTTATTCTTAAACTGTGGCCCCTTGTTCTGGACCCCCCCCCAACATTGGGAACATGTTTCCTGCCTCTAACGTGTCCAACCCCTTAATAATCTTATTACGTTTCAATAAGATCTCCTCTCATCCTTCTAAATTCCAGTGTATAGTGAACAGCTGAACACCATCGCTCAGTCTGCCTGGATGTACCTGATCTCCCAGTTGCTAAACACTTTAATTCCCATTCCCACACGGACCTACCTTGTTTTTGCACGGTCTTTTTCTTTTCACCGTGGTGTATAATTTATAGAGTTATAGAGTCATAGAGTAATTCAGCGTGCAAACTTGCCCACATTGTCCCATCTACACTAGATCCACCTGCCTGCGTTTGGCCCACATCCTGCTAAACCTGTCCTATCCATGTACCTGTCTAAATGTTTCTTAAACGTTTGGATAGTCCCTGCCTCAACTATCTCGTCCAGCAGCTCGTTCCATACACCCACCACCCTTTGTGTAAAAAAAAGTTACCCCTCAGGCTCCTTTTAAACCTCCCCCCCCCCCCCACCCCCCCCTTCACCTTAAACCTATGTCCTTTGGTTTAGTTTCAGGTTTAGAGATACAGCGAGGAAACAGGCCCTTCGGCCTACCGTGTCCGCGCCGACCAGCGATCCCCGCACACTAACACTAGGGACAATTTACATTTACACCAAGCCAATTAACCGACGAACCTGCGCAGACAGCACCCGTAGTCGGGATCGAACCCGGGTCTCCGGCGCTGTAAGCGCTGTGAGGCAGCAACTCTACCGCTGCGCCACCCTGCTCTCGATTCCTCCACAGGGTTACTGCTCATGTATAATTCATGTTCTGTACGTTGTCTGAGTCTATTTGCCTGCGTTGCTGCTGCCAGAAATGTTTTCATTATACCTCACTGTACCTGTGCACAATAATGATGATTTGCTGTGTCGGATTAACTGTGACTCTTTCTAATGAATGCACATTTTTATTAAAGTTCCAGCAGTGATAGACACATCATCATAGGGTTTGAAAGCTGCATTTACATTACATCCTGTAATTGTGGAGAAGCTTCTGCTCTGCATGAATATGAATTGTGGTTTACTGTAGGAAGGAACTGCAGGTGCAGGTTTACACCGAAGGTAGGCAGAAAATGCTGGAGTAACTCAGCGGGACAGGCAGCGTCTCTGGAGAGAAGGAACGGGTCGAAACCCTTCTTCAGACTGAACCGAGACGTCACCCATTCCTTTTCCCCAGAGAAGCCGCCTGTCCCGCCTGAGTTACTCCAGCATGTTGTGCCTTTTCTTTGTATACGTTTGTATCGTTGCCCATCTTTTATGAATTGGAGTTCTTATTGACATTGTGCACTGCAGCCAAACTGTTCACACGCATGTTGATGCTGCGTGAACACGTGGGGCATGGGCGGGGAGAGGGGGGGGGGGGGGGTCGGCTGGTGGGGGGGAGGGAGGGAGATTCTCCTGGTTGGTCTGCTCCTGGGCCTGGCCAAGCCGGCCATTCGTGGGTCAATGCTTTGAAGAGAGAGCTGGATAGAGCTCTTAAGGATAGCGGAGTGAGGGGGTATGGGGAGAAGGCAGGAACGGGGTACTGATTGAGTGTGATCAGCCATGATTGCATTGAATGGCGGTGCTGGCTCAAAGGGCTGAATGGCCTACTCCTGCACCTATTGTCTATTGTCTATTGTCTATTGTCTATTGTAAGCCACATTGAGAGTATTGACCCTGGTTCAGTTCTTACCTCGGGGAGAGATTCTGGGAGAGCCTCGCATCTGAGGGCACGGCTCAGAATTAATGGACATTCCTTTAGGAAGGAGATGAGGAGGAATTTTTTTAGTAAGAGGGTGGTGAATCTGTGGGACTCATTGCCACAGACGGCTGTGGAGGCCAAGTCAATGGATATTTTTAAGGCAGAGATGGACAGATTCTTGATTAGTGCGGGGGTCAGGGGTTATGGGGAGAAGGCAGGAGAATAGGGTTAGGAGGGAGAGGTAGATCAGCCGTGATTGAATGGCGGAGTGGACGTGTCAGTTTCCACGCTGTATCTCTCTGTGACTCTGGGAGCCTGAATGTGGAGCAGATCCCTGGGGAACTGCGGGAGGCTCCTGGTGGGATCATTCGTTCAACAAGGGTGAAGGCCTCGTGAAAGGAAGAACAACCGGGAGAAATATAAACATACAAATAAAAGATTAAAGAAATAATAAGAGCAGTAGAGACACAAGGAAATGCAGATGCTGCTTTGCAAAGGCACAATGTGCTGGAGTAATTCAGCGGGTCAGGCAGCATCTCTGAAGAACATGGATGGGTGACGTTTCACGGAGTGCTGGAGTAACTCAGCGGGTCAGGCAGCATCTGTGAAGAACATGGATGGGTGACGTTTCACAGAGTGCTGGAGTAACTCAGCGGGTCAGGCAGCGTCTGTGGAGAACATGGACAGGTGATGTTTCAGGTCGGGACCCGTCTTCAGACTGATTGTTGGGGGATAGAAAGCTGGGAAAGAGAAGAAAATAAGTGTGGTGGGGTTGATCGGTGGATGCAGAGAGGGGGGGGGGCTCTGACAGGTAGATGGTTGGAACAAAGGCCAGAGATTGAATCAGAAGGTGTGAGACTGTGAGATTGAAGATTTACAAATTGTGAAGCCGGAGGAAGGAATGTAGGAGCAGTGGGTGGGAGAGGGAAGAAAGAAGTGCGAGTTTAGGTGGGGGGAGGGGAAGGTGGGGGGAGGGGTGGTGGTAAAAAAAGGCTGGGGGTTGGGGGGGACTGTGGAGAACATGGATGGGTGATGTTTTAAGTCGGGACCCAAAGAAAGGTCTGACGTTTGAAGAAGGATCCTGCCCAAAATGTCACCTATCCATGTTTTACACCGATTCTGCCCGACCTAACAAGAGAAGAAATCGGGATAGATAGATATACAGAGAGAATGCTGGAACTGTGTCAGACAGAATATCATAGTGTTTATAAATCTGAAAGAAAACGGATTGCCAGGAATCTCAGCGACGCATGATACACCCACGGAACCAGTGCATGTGAGGGCTACAGTGTGCCAACGGTGGTGAATCTGTGGAACTCTGCCACAGAAGGCTCTGGAGGCCACGTCACTGGATACTTCTAAGGCAGAGACAGACAGATTCCTGATTAGTGCGGGTGTCAGGGGTTATGGGAAGAAGGCAGGAGAATGGGGTTAGGATGGAGAGATAGATCAGCCATGATTGAATGGCGGAGTAGATGTGGGAGTCCAGAACCAGGGGCCACAGTTTAAGAATAAGGGGTAGGCCATTTAGAACTGAGATGAGGAAAAACTTTTTCAGTCAGAGAGTTGTGAATCTGTGGAATTCTCTGCCTCAGAAGGCAGTGGAGGCCAATTCTCTGAATGCATTCAAGAGAGAGCTAGATAGAGCTCTTAAGGATAGCGGAGTCAGGGGGTATGGGGAGAAGGCAGGAACGGGGTACTGATTGAGAATGATCAGCCATGATCACATTGAATGGCGGTGCTGGCTCGAAGGGCCGAAAGGCCTCCTCCTGCACCTATTGTCTATTGTCTGTGATGGGCCAAATGACCTAATTGTGCTCCTATCATTTATAAGTTTATGAACTGATGGGAACTATCTGGTGGAGTTTGCACATTCTCCCCGTGACCACATGGGTTTCCTCCAGGCGCTCCAGTTTCCTACAAGTTCCCAGTGCATCCTCCAACATCACTGTCTCGGACATTGGTGAGGCCACATTTAGAGTATTGTGTTTAGTCTTGGTCACCCTGTTATAGGTTAAGATGTTGTCAAACTGGAAAGGGTGCAGAGACGATTTACGAGGATGTTGCCAGGACTCCAGGGGCCTGTGCTACAGGGAGAGGTTGACCAGGCTAGAACTCTATTCCTTGGAGGGGTGATCTTATGGAGGTGCACAAAATCATGAGAGGAATAGATCGGGTAAGAGTCTCTTGCCCAGTGTAGGGGAATGAAGAACGGGCGGACACAGGTTCAAGGTGAGGGGGGAACAATGTAATAGGAACCTGAGGGGCAACTTTTTACACAAAGCGTGGTGGGTAAATGAAACGAGCTGCCAGAGGAGGTAGTTGAGGCAGGGACTATAACAACATTTAAGAAACATTTGGACAGGGACAGGGCAGATTTAGAGGGATATGAGCCAAATGTGAGCGGGTAGAACTAGTGCAGATGGGGCATGTTGGTCGGTATGGGTAAGTTGGGCCGAAGGGCCTGTTTCTACGATGTATCATTCTACGACTCTCTGGCAAAGGGCAATGGGAACGACTACACACCCCTCATCTGGGCTTATGTCCATGCTTGGGTGTCCCTGGATAGGGGGTCTCTCAGGAGAGGAGGTGTCCCTGGACAGGGGGTCTTCCTGGAGAGGGGGTCTTCCTGGAGAGGGGGTCTCTGGAGAGGAGGTGTCCCTGGAGAGGGGGTCTCTCTGGGGAGGGGGTCTCTCTGGAGAGGGGTTTTCCTGGAGAGGGGGTCTCTCTGGGGAGGGGGTCTCTCTGGAGGGGGGGGGGTCTCTCTGGATGGGGGTCTCTCTCTGGAGAGGGGTTTTCCTGGAGAGGGGGTCTCTCTGGAGAGGAGTCTTCCTGTAGAGGGGGTCTCTCTGGAGAGGGGGTGTTCCTGGAGGGGGGTCTTCCTGGAGAGTGGTCTCCCTGGAGAGAGGGTCTCCCTGGAGAGGGGGTATCTCTGGAGAGGGGGTTTTCCTGGAGGGGGGTCTCTCTGGAGAGGGACTGTCCCTGGAGAGGTCTCTCTGGAGAGGGGGTCTCTGGAGAGGGGTCTTCCTGGAGAGTGGTTTCCCTGGAGAGGGGGTATCTCTGGAGAGGGGGTATCTCTGGACAGGGGGTTTTCCTGGAGGGGGGTCTCTCTGGAGAGGGGGTGTCTCCTGGAGAGGGGGTCTCTCTGGAGAAGGGGTTTTCCTGGAGAGGGGGTCTCTCTGGAGAAGGGGTTTTCCTGGAGAGGGGGTCTCTCTGGAGTGGGGGCATGCAGTGTCCACTTGCACGTTGATGCTTTCCAGTACCACAGGGATTTGAGTGCTTCTTAGATAAGAATGATTACAATAATAATGTGTTGCTTTGATACTTGTTTATCTGTATAATCTGTGGGTTTTTTTTTGCATTGACGTTTCCTTAAAGTAGTGCATTAGCTGCACCAAGAACCTGTAATGAGCTTACTTTTGAGAAAACAAAATGCCCCATAAAATTACTCCCCGTCATGACTTCTTTCTAAATGTAAACCTTAGCGACAAGGTGGCGCAGCGGGTGGAGCTGCTGCCTCACAGCGGCAGAGACCCGGGTTCGATCCTGACTACGGGTGTTTGTCTGTACGGAGTTTGTACGTTCTCCCCGTGTGACTGCGTGGGTTTTCTCCAGGTTCGCCAGTCTCCTCCCCACACTCCAAAGTGGGACAGGTTTGTAGGTCAATTGTCTCAAGTGTGTAGGATAGCACTAGTGTACGGGGTACCCTCTCCAGGTACCCTGTGTCCCTAATCTAAACTAAACCTTCCTACCCCTTTTAAACACACCATTGCTACTTAAATCTGACGCCTTCCATTTATATTCTGGAAGGTATTTATTTCACAAAATGCTGGAGTAACTCAGCAGGTCAGGCAGCATCTCATGAGAGAAGGAATGGGTGACGTTTCGGGTCGAGACCCTTCTTCAGACTTATATTCTGGAGTCAGACTCGTTATACGAAAGGCAGGAAAGGCCGGAAATAGAAGCAGAGGTAATTCTGTCTCTCCATCTACAATTCAATCACGGGCAGTTTTTACCTCTGCAGCACAAAACCAATATTCTTCAATGCTCTTATTATCCAAATGGACTGCATTTTGTTTAAACTAGTTGCTAGAAATCCAATCCAACTCAATCTACAAGCCCAGCCTTTCCAATCTTTCCTCATACGACCGTCCCACCACCCCGGGGATGAACCTGGTGAACCTACGCTGCACTGCCCTGCCTCAATAGTAAGGACGTCCTTCCTCAAATTAGGAAACCAATACTGTACTGCACACTACACAGGATATCCCGGCCAATACGGGACAGTTGGCAACCCAAGGGTTACAAGGCAGTTTGCCTTGCCTTCGATTCCTCGAGCAAATTAGATTTCTGTGTGTTCATGAAAGAATAAACCAGGCATCTCCAAACCCCAGGAATATAAGCAACATTACAAAGAACGAGAATAGTGTGGCTGGAATAATTTTATACACATGTCCGCTCTTTCAATAGCATTTTCTTCTGAGAACAAAGAAAGTCGTGATTTCAAGACATGCGGACACGCGGTTAAATAGCTTAGCTTTGTAAAGATATGTCCCGGATTTCACATTTCCACAGATGGCAAATTTAATATGCACTTAGCAATAAAATGAATATCAATATTTTAAACACTAAAGATTCATGTAGTGCGATTTTAGCATGTCGCTTTAAAAAAAATCCCTGTTATTCTAATTCACGATTTTTTCTTTCTTATTCACATATACACACACACACACACACACACACACACACTCACACACACACGCACACACACACACACACGCACCACACACCCACACACATTCACACACACACACACACTCACACACACACACACACACACACACACACCACACACACACACATACACACATACATACACACACACGCATACACACACACACACACCACACACGCACACCACACACACACACACTCACACACACACACACTCACACACCACTCACACACACACATACACACACACACACATACATACACACACCACACACAGACACACACACTCACACTCACACACTCACGCACACACACACACCGCACACACACACACACACACACACACATATATACACACACTACACACAGACACACACACTCACACACACTCACACACACACGCACACACCACACACACACAGACACACACACATATATACACACACCACACACACAGACACTCACACACACTCACACACACACGCACACACACACACACCACACACACACAGACACACACACACACACATATATACACACACTACACACACAGACACACACACACACTCACACACACACACACGCACACACACACACACCACACACACACAGACACACACACATATATATACACACCACACACACAGACACACACACACACACACACACACACACACACACACACACACACACACACACTCACACACACACACACACACACACACACACCACACAGACACACACACACACACACACACACACACACACACACACACACACACACACACACACACACTCACACACACACACACACACACACACACACACACCACACAGACACACACACACACACACACACACACACACACACACACACACACACACACACACACACACACACACACACACACACACACACACACACACACACACACACACACACACACTCACACACACACACACACATACACAAAAGCCTAACAAAAACCGTGCATGTTTTTCAGGTCTATATGACAGGTTCTTTGAAGATTCAGTGGGCATGTTTCTCCCCTCCACTTTGCAGAGAAAGGGGGGTGAAAATAAATAAAGCTAAGTACTAAAACGCACGGTGTGCGAGATACACATCATATAACGGAGGTGAGAAAGACGGCAGGTAGACACAAAATACTGGAGTCACTCAGTGGGACAGGCAGCGTCTGTGGAGAGAAGGAATGGGCGACGTTTCGGGTCGAGACCCTTCCTCAGACTCATTCCTTCTCTCCAGAGATGCTGCCCGTCCCGCTGAGCCACTCCAGCAGTTTGTGTCCACCTTGGATTTAAACCGGCATCTGCAGTTCTTTCCCACACACAGGGTGAAGACGCCAAGCGGCGTTTGCAGAGCGTTGTGCTCTGGACAGTGGGCAGTGGGCACTGGACAGTGGGCAATGTGCTCTGGACAGTGGGCAGTGGGCACTGGGCAGTGGGCTCTGGACAGTGGGCACTGGGCACTGGGCAGTGGGCACTGTTGCCAGAGGTCCTCTCCCAGTCAGCATCTCCTGACACGCACCAGCTTCTGGAAGGCCCGCTTGAAGTCCTCGTTGAAGGCCGTGTAGATGACCGGGTTGATGAGCGAGTTCAGGTAGCCCAGCCAGGTGAACAGGTCGAAGAGGACCGGGTGGAACCAGCACGCCTCTTTGCAGGTGCCCACCACCAGGGCCACGGCGAAGAAGGGCAGCCAGCAGAAGATGAAGGCTCCCAGGATGATGCCAAGGGTCTTGGTGGCTTTCCTCTCCCTGGCGGCACAGATGCGCTTCCTCTCCAGCACGCTGTCCGACACCTTCACCTTGACGTGGTTCAGGTAGATGGGCGACTCGCCCCCCGTGTGAGGGAGGATCTCCTGGCTGGTGAAGCCCACGGAGCAGAGGGACGAGCCGGTGGAGCCGCTGACCAGCTGGGCGGTGGTGAAGCGTTTGCCGAAGGATGAAGGTGGCTTCTGGATCCTGGACCTGGCGGCCAGGTAGATGCGGCCGTACAGGATGACCAACAGGGCGCTGGGGATGTAGAAAGCCCCGAAGGTGGAGTAGATGGTGTAGAAGATCTGGTCGGTGTTGACCGCGCAGTCTTCCATCTCCCCCTGCGCCTTGGACTGCCTCCAGAAGAGCGGAGGGATGGAGATGCTGATGGAGATGATCCAGACCACAGCGATCATCACGGCGGCCCTGGTTGGGGTGCGGCGCTTTGTGTACTCCAGAGCGTCAGTGATGGCCCAGTAACGGTCCAGGGCGATCACGCACAGATGAAGGATGGACGCCGTGCAGAAGGTGATGTCCGACGACAGCCAGATGTCACACATCACCTGGCCCAGGGTCCAGCTCTTGATGACGGTGTAGACAATGCTGACGGGCATCACCACGATGGCCACCAGCAGGTCGGTGACGGCCAGAGAGCCGATCAGGTAGTTGGCCGGGGTGTGCAGCTTGCGGGTCAGGCAGATGGTCACCAGCACGAAGGAGTTGGACAGGATGGTGGCCAAGGTGACCAGGCCCAGCACCACGAACAGAGACACCCTCAGCCCCAGCTGGGCGCCCCCGTCCCAGGCGACCTGCCCCGACGTCGAATTCTCCGGGGGCATCGCGGTAGAGTTGTTGGCGAGGGCCATGGTGAACACACTCGCTGCCCGACGCACACTGCCCACCTTCCCCGACCGTCGGCACACCAATTCCCCACCGGAGGAGAGGGTGAAGGAAGTTCTATCGTATCGTGTCGTATGGTGTCAGAGCTCCAGGTCCCATTCCAGCTCATTGTTCTTCTCCAAACCACTGCAAAACCGCCGTAGTCATCACGGCCCGTATAAACCATCGGCAGCTGCCGTGGATACAAGATCCAGACCCATTGCCGACTGCTTATTCAAACAATATTTCATACCTAATGCAGGAGAGGGGGGGGGGGAGAAAAAAACATACACCACAATTTACTGGCAGAAATTTATGAATGTCTAGTCAAAAATTTATGAAATTCTGCAGTTCTCTGCAATTAGAGATTTACTTATATATATATATATATATATATATATATATATATATATATATATATATATATATATATATATATATATATCTGCAATTAGAGATTTACTTATATATATGTAAATCTCTAATTGCAGATATATAGATAGATATATAAATAAGTAAATCTCTAATTGCAGATATATATATATATATATATATAAGTAAATCTCTAATATATAAGTAATCTCTTATATATATATCTAATTGCAGATATATATATATATATATATATATATATATATAAGAAAATAACTGCAGATGCTGGTACAAATCGATTTATTCACAAAATGCTGGAGTAACTCAGCAGGTCAGGCAGCATCTCGGGAGAGAAGGAATGGGTGACGTTTCGGGTCGAGACCCTTCTTCAGACTGATGTCAGGGGGGCGGGACAAAGGAAGGATATAGGTGGAGACAGGAAGATGGAGGGAGATCTGGGAAGGAGGAGGGGAAGGGAGGGACAGAGGAGCTATCTGAAGTTGGAGAAGTCGACGTTCATACCACCGGGCTGCAAGCTGCCCAGGCGAAATATGAGGTGCTGCTCCTCCAATTTGCGGTGGGCCTCACTATGGCACTGGAGTAGGCCCATGACAGAAAGGTCAGACTGGGAGTGGGAGGGGGAGTTAAAGTGCTTGGCCACCGGGAGATCAGTTTTGTTAATGCGGACCGAGCGCAGGTGTTGAGCGAAGCGATCGCCGAGCCTGCGCTTGGTTTCGCCGATATAAAGAAGTTGACTTCTAGAGCAGCGGATGCAATAGATGAGGTTGGAGGAGGTACAGGTGAACCTTTGTCTCACCTGGAAAGACGAAGCAGAATATTAATGGGTTGTATATGTGTGTATATATATATATATACAATAGGTGCAGGAGTAGGCCATTCAGCCCTTCGAGCTAGCACTGCCATTCACTGTGATCACGGCTGATCATCCACAATCAGAGAAATAAGTTACCAACAAATTATTTTTGACAAAACGCTGGAGTAACTCAGCGGGTCAGGCAGCATCTCAGGAGAGAAGGAATGGGTGACGTTTCGGGTCGAGACCCTTCTTTCGGGACATCCCCGCCCCCCTGACATCAGTCTGAAGAAGGGTTTGACCCGAAACGTCACCCATTCCTTCTCTCCTGAGATGCTGCCTGACCTGCTGAGTTACTCCAGCATTTTGTGAAATAAATACCTTCGATTTGTACCAGCATCTGCAGTGATTTTCTTGCACTATATATCTATATATATACATTAGTAGTTGTGTAGAATTTCAGAATTCGATTTTTGGCGTGTAAGTAAATCTATAATTGCAGATATATATATATATTCGATTTTTGGCGTGTAAGTAAATCTCTAAATGCAGATATATATATATATATCTGCATTTAGAGATTTACTTACACGCCAAAAATCGAATTCTGAAATTCTACACAACTACTAATGTTCAAAGATGAAGTTGCCATTACTTAGCACGTTACAATAGTAGGAATAAACGGGTCCTTTTCGGAATGGCAGGCAGTGACTAGTGGGGTACCGCAAGGCTCAGTGCTGGGACCCCAGCTATTTACAATATATATTAATGATTTGGACGAGGGAATTGAATGCAACATCTCCAAGTTTGCGGATGACACGAAGCTGGGTGGCAGTGTTAGCTGCGAGGAGGATGCTAAGAGGCTGCAACGTGACTTGGATAGGTTAGGTGAGTGGGCAAATGCATGGCAGATGCAATATAATGTGGATAAATGTGAGGTTATCCACTTTGGTGGCAAGAACAGGAAAGCAGACTATTATCTGAATGGTGGCCGATTAGGAGAAGGGGAGATGCAACAAGACCTGGGTGTCGTGGTACACCAGTCATTGAAAGTAGACATGCAGGTGGAGCAGGCAGTGAAGAAAGCGAATGGTATTTTGGCATTCATAGCGAGGGGATTTGAATATAGGAGCAGGGAGGTTCTGCTGCAGTTGTACAGGGCATTGGTGAGACCACACCTGGAGTATTGCGTACAGTTTTGGTCTCCTAATCTGAGGAAAGACATTCTTGCCATAGAGGGAGTACAGAGAAGGTTCACCAGATTGATTCCTGGGATGGCAGGACTTTCATATGAAGAAAGACTGGATAGACTCGGCTTGTACTCGCTGGAATTTAGAAGATTGAGGGGGGATCTTATAGAAACTTACAAAATTCTTAAGGGGTTGGACAGGCTAGATGCAGGAAGATTGTTCCCGATGTTGGGGAAGTCCAGAACAAGGGGTCACAGTTTAAGGATAAGGGGGAAGTCTTTTAGGACCGAGATGAGAAAGTTTTTTTTCACACAGAGAGTGGTGAATCTGTGGAATTCTCTGCCACAGAAGGTAGTTGAGGCCAGTTCATTGGCTATATTTAAGAGGGAGTTAGATGTGGCCCTTGTGACTAAAGGGATCAGGGGGTATGGAGAGAAGGCAGGTACGGGATACTGAGTTGGATGATCAGCCATGATCATATTGAATGGCGGTGCAGGCTCGAAGGGCCGAATGGCCTACTTCTGCACCTATTTTCTATGTTTCTATGTTTCTAATACTCGGGAATGTCTCATAGCGGTGGCGCAGCGGTGGAGTCGCGGCCTCAAAGCGCCGGAGACCCGGGTTCGATCCCGACTACGGGCGCTGTCTGCACGGGGAGTTTGTTTGTACGGTCTCCCCGTGACCTGCGTGGGTTTTCGAGATCTTCGCTCTCCTCCCACGCTCGAGAGACGTGCATGTAGGTTCATTTTCTTGGTAGAAATGTAAACAGATTGTCCCCAGTGTGTGTGTGTGTGTGTGTAGGTTGGGAGGGTCGTGTTAATCGGTTAATCGGTGCGGACTCAATGGGCCGAAGGGTCTGTTTCCGCGCTGTGTCTCTGAGCTAAACCGAGTGATTCAGTTCATCTCCGAAACGTGGGTGTGTTGGGAATGTAGGAGTCCAACAGCCAACGATGTGATAAAATATAAATCAGATGAGGTCTTCGTATTCCAGACATGTTGATGGAGGGATGAATATTGGCCAAGGCACCTGTTTAATGTTTAAACCGACATTAAAGCACTCCCTCAGCAACGCGTTGGATTATCAGCCTGGATTTTTGACCTCCGTTCTCTCAAGTGGGACTTGAACTCATAACCTCCTGGCTCTGAGGCAACGTTCGATAGAGAAGGTTAAAAGCATTTAGCTGAGACCCGGGTTCGATCCCGACTACGGGTACTGTCTGTGTGGAGTTTGTACGTTCTCCCCGTGACCCACGTGGGTTTTCTCCAAGATCGTCTCTTTCCTCCCACACTCCAAAGACGTAACAGGTTTGCAGGTTGATTGGCTTGGTATGAGTGTAAACTGTCCCCAGTGTGTGTAGGTATAGTGTGAATGTGCGGGGATCGCCGGCTGGCGCGGACACGGTGGGCCGAAGGGCCTGTTTCCGTGCTGTATCTCTCAACTAAACTAAACCCTTGCGTCTCTGTTCCCAAGCTCCTCTTTTGCAAAGACTCGTTTGAAAAAAAAGATAACAAGAGTAATTAGCAGGGAAGTTTGACCGGCTTGTTTGTTACTTTTAAATATCGCAAGCGTGTACTGAGATTGTGGAAAGAATGGGCATTAATCTTGAAACCAAGCAGTGGCTCCAATTCTTCATTAATTATCAATCAAAATGTCAAATCACCTGAGGCAGAAACAAGGGGCTCGGCAGATACTGTAATATTGCAGAGAACACCAGGTGCTGGAGGAGCTCAGCAGGTCAGGCAGCATCTCCGGAGAGCCATGGTGGCTGAGGAAGTGTCCCAACCCGAAACGTCACCCATCCATGTCAAACGTCACAGAAGCAGAATCAGAATCCCTCCATTCATCCCATCCAGTCTACTCCGCCATTCAATCACAGCTGATCAATCTTTCCCTCCCAACCCCATTCTCCTGCCTTCTCCCCATAATCTTTGACACCCGCACTAATCAAGAACCTTTAGAGACTTTAGACTTTAGAGATAAGAAAATAACTGCAGATGCTGGTACAAATCGAAGGTATTTATTCACAAAATGCTGGAGTAACTCAGCAGGTCAGGCAGCATCTCGGGAGAGAAGGAATGGGTGACGTTTCGGGTCTCGACGAAACGTCACCCATTCCTTCTCTCCTGAGATGCTGCCTGACCTGCTGAGTTACTCCAGCACTTTGTGAAATAGATAGCTTCGATTTGTACCAGCATCTGCAGTTATTTTCTTAGTCAAGCATTTGCTACTTTCCTAACTTAGCACAAGGAACACAACAGTGTGTATTTCAATGGGAAGTTAGCATTTAATGTGTAGAGGGGGGACTCATTGAAACTTACAGAATAATGAAAGGCATAGATAGAGTGGATGTGGAGAGGATGTTTCCATTGGTGGGAGAGTCTAGGACCAAAGGCCGTAGCCTCAGAATTAAAGGGCGTTCATTTCTAAAGGAGATGAGCAGGAATTTCTTTAGCCAGAGGGTGGTGAATCTGTGGAATTCATTGCCACAGACGGCTGTGCAGGCTAATGGATACTATTAAGGCGTAGCTTGATAGATTCCTGATTAGTACGGGTGTCAGGGGTTATGGGGAGAAGGGAGGAGAATGAGAGTGGGAGGGAGAGATAGATCAGCCTTGATTGAATGGCGGAGTAGACCTGATGGGCCGAATGGGTTCTGCTCCTATCACTTATGAACTTAACGTTTGCACCAATTGCCCCTTGAAATTGCGCTTCGATGGTCATTAAGTAGGTGCCACGGTGAGATGCTGCCTGATCTGCTGAGTTACTCCAGCATTTTGTGAATAAATACCTTAGACTTTAGAGAGATACAGCGCGGAAACAGGCCCTTCGACCCAGCGACCTGCCAGTATGCAAGTACTATCCTACACACACTTGGGACGATTTACAATTTTGTACTGAAGCCAATTAATGTACAAACCTACAGGTCTTTGGATTGTGGGGGGAATCTGGAGCACCCGGAGAAAACCCCTGTGGTCCCAGGGAGAACGTACAAACTACATATGGACAGCACCTGGAGTCATATTGAACCCGGGTCTCTGGCGCTGTAAGGCAGCAATTCTGCCGCTGCATCACCGTGCCTGTTAATCTCTGCTTTAAAAGCACCCAATGACGTGGCTTCCAAAGCCATCTCTGGCAATGAATTCCACTGATTCACCACCTTCTGGCTAAAGAAATTCCTCCTCATCTCTTTTCTAAAGGTACGTCCTTTAATTCTGAAGCTGTGGCCTCTGGTCCTAGACTCTCCCACTAGTGGAAACATCCTCTCCATATCCACTCTATCCAGGCCTTTCACTATTCAATACGTTTCAATGAAATGATGTCTAACCTGCCATCTAACAATCATAGACAATGGGCGGCACGGTAGCGCAGCGGTAGAGTTGCTGCTTTACAGCGAATGCAGCGCCGGAGACTCAGGTTCGATCCTGACTACGGGTGCTGCACTGTAAGGAGTTTGTACGTTCGTTCTTCCCGTGACCTGCGTGGGTTTTCTCCGAGATCTTCGGTTTCCTTCCACACTCCAAAGACGTAAATGTAAAAATTGTCCCTAAATTGTGTAGGATAGTGTTAATGTACGGGGAATCGCTGGGCGGCACGGACTTGGAGTTATATACGGTTGTATTATATATGATATGACAATAGGTGCAGGAGGAGGCCATTTGGCCCTTCGAGCCAGCACCGCCATTCAATGTGATCATGGCTGATCATTCTCAATCAGTACCCCGTTCCTGCCTTCTCCCCATACCCCCTGTCATGGAGTGAAATAGCGTGGAAACAGGCCCTTCGGCCCAACTTGCCCCACACCGACCAACGTGGCCCATCTACACTAGTCCCACCTGCCTGCGTTTGGCCCATTCCCTCCAAACCTGTCCTATCCATATACCTGTCTAAATATTTCTTAAACGTTGCGATAGTACCAGCCTCGGCAGCTCGTTCCATAAACCTACCATCCCTTGTGTAAAAAAGTTGCCCCTCAGGTTCCTATTAAATCTTTCCCCCCTCATCTTAAACCCACCCTCTGGTTCTCCATTCCCCTACTCTGGGCAAGATACTCTGTGCCTCATAATTTTGTTCAGCCCTCATCCTCCTGCGTTCCGAGGAGTAGAGTCCTAGACTACTAAATTAAAAAACCTGCCTGATTGTGAATTACTCCAGCACTTTGTGTGGGTTTTTTTTTTGGTAAACCAGCACCTGCGGTTCCTTTTTTTTCTTCTGTGGGTCTCAAAGGGTTAAAGTGAAGGACCCTTATGGCTAAAGGGATCAGGGGGTATGGAGAGAAGGCAGGTACAGGATACCGAGTTGGATGATCAGCCATGATCATATTGAATGGCGGTGCGTACAGGCTCGAAGGGCCGAATGGCCGAATGGCCTACTCCTGCACCTATTTTCTATGCTTCTATGTTTCTATGATGGGTGAGCTCGGACGCTCCAACCAGCAGTCTATTTTCCTATTCCAGGCGCGAAGCTGACTGGAGTTAATCGAAAAAAACCCTTGAAGACATCACCAGAACAAAATCCCACTGGAAGATTATTTATGGAGCCTCAATTTATGGAGGAGATGAATTCAGAAATCCACCGTGACAGAGG